>NC_136485.1:179119476-179269476 GCF_053919585.1 Euprymna scolopes | reverse complement strand
TATTTTATATTAAATTGAACAATGCGAATTCCTTCCTGAATCTATTTCTGAACCTTGCTTACCAGGTTCAAATCTCAGTCTATCTAATCTCATTTTTACTTATTTAATGTTTTTCTTACTTACAAGAAAAGGGGACCTTTCTCGTAACACATATATATATAACACTAGCCTGGGTGCCCAACGTTACCCAGAGATGTGTGTTGAGCCAAAAAAAAAAAGTGGTAGTAGGCAAGCAGGCTCAAACCTGTGATGCAAAGGTGGAAAAGAAAGTGAAAGAAAACCGCTATTCCATGATGTGGCTGGAAGTTCGGAATGTTAAAATTAGCCAAAGTCAATTCAACCAATACAATGTCTTGTAAAAATGTCTTGCAAAAAATCGACCCCTCCTTGTAGAAAACTGCCCAGTTGAGGGTAAAGAAATTAATGCTTTTGGCCAATTTTTCGATATTTGTCGTCTGAGACGTTGAGCTTCAAAATGATACTAATCTCGTGAAAATCTGTCACCTCTGTCAAAAGTTTTAGGTAGAAATATATGCATACATACATACATTTAAACAGACTGATGAGATTTATATTATAGATGTTGCTTATATATATATATATATATATATATATATATATATATATACTTGTTTATTGTTATATAAACATGCTCACATCCCGCTGCTACAAATAGCCACTTGTTTCAATCAAACAACAGATATCATCAGGCAGCGACTTGACTATTCAAAAGTTCAATGAATAATCTTCCCGAGTATATATATATATATATATATATATATATATATATATATATATATATATATATATATATATATATATAAAGGATAAGATAAGATAAAGAATAAAAGAACGGCAATATAAAATATGTATTAATGCATATAAATGTAATTGTTGATTAATGGAGATTACATCAATTAGGGATGTAGGATAATTAAGCTCTTTATACCTAGGTATTTCGAAACTTAATGCTTCTCATCAGAAGAGGAAAGAAGGTGCTAAATAACATATTAGAGATGTAACGTCTAGCGATATAAGTGGTGAACATTATAACAAAAGATAACGTCATTCATTTTAAGTATTTTTTATATAATTTTTTAAGATTTACTTACATATATACATATAAAAGGGAGCAGCTAGGAATTCATTTAATTGGTTTCTTATGAAAAAGGAATAAGTAAAGGTAAGTCAACAATTTTGAAATTAATGTTATTTTTTTCTGGAAGCATTTTAAAAACATCTTGAATCTATTATCAAGAAAAAAATGTGTGATTTGAAATGAGCAGAAACAATGGTATGAATAAAAGATTTTTTTTTGTTTTTTAAAAATGAATTTCAATGAATTCATTCAATCATTATTATATGTTATATTTTATCGTTTCAGATTGTGGATTATGCCAGACGGAAATCTGTGGGGCAGGAATCTGTTGAAAAATGGTTGGGATCAGTTCTACTTTATAATCCAAATTAAATCATCTGTTTGTTTGAACCCACAGAAGAAATTTTTTTTTTCTTTTTATGGACATAAAGACTCAAATACACAGTTTCATAAGCGGCGACAGGGAGGGAGAGTTTTTAGCCATTTCTCATGTTATTTTTGTGAGAGAAATGTGAAAAAAAAAAGGAAAGAGAAAGATGGATTGACATAGAGAGAGAGGAATTTTGATTTATAGATTTGCACACACTTTTAACCTATTCTATATTGTTTTATGGCCCAGGCAACAATGGGTAGTTCCACTAGTAATATATATATATATATATATATATATATATATATATATATATATATATATGCAACTCACCTCACATGCCCCAATATTACACAGGATTTAAGAGACAATCATCTGCTGTAATTTAGTTCTTATAAATCATTTGGATGCAATAATTCAAGACCAAAGAAGGAAGATTAATTTTTTTCACAACATCACCCGACACATATAGCATCCTGAATTAATTGCTTGAAATAATTGTGTTAAAATAATTTAAAGCAACATTTGACTACTGTCTCTTATCGGCAGGGAACCTGGTGTAATGTTTGCACATGTGAGTGAATTGTAACTGGAAAAATTGTATCAAATTTATTGCATCTTAATTTGGGCACTTTACAAAATTATAAATACTATTTTATTATTTTTTTATGTAATGTTTCTACTCTCAGCTCTTAACCCCATATATTATTTATTTTATAATAGCTGTAAGTATAATTGTTGAATTGTTGAATGTAAAAAAAGAACACCATTCTTACATATCAAATCACAAATATGAATATAATTTTTAAACTTAGATTGCCAACCAAAAGTAGACATATTTTATATGGTTATGTAATGCAAAATGAAACTCTTTCAAAGTGTAGTATCTGTTCTTCAGATACTGCACTTCAATTTCTTGTTCTCTCTCAGTGGAGGAGCAATCCTTCACGACTGAGACAATTTTTATTTTTGTTCCTTTTCTCCATGTTATAAAACGACCCTGGTGTCTAACTCTGTCCCATGGGAAGGCATTGTAAATAGGAACTCTTCCACAAACATTCCTGGCTATTGAGAATGAAATATTAAGTTTCTATAGCAAGGGAGATAATTCTTTCTTTTAAAAAGCATTATCTCCCTTAACGATAGTTTGTAGGCTATTGTTCAATTTCCTAATATTTATAAATATATTCGTTTGCAGAAAATTTTTTTTCATGGCTGACAATTTTGAAATTATTCAGTGGATTGCCAAGCATCGATTAATAGCCAATTCTTGGAGGTTTGAAATCTGTAGTTTATCATGCGCATTGAACTGTTATTCACAATCAATTAATGGTTAGAGTTGGAAATTTTCAAAAAGATGGATTTCATCGTTCAATATGAAAAAAAAATTTGGAGTAAAACAAATTTTCCTTATGAACAGTTATTTTTTATAGTTTATATATGGAGTAAAGATTGCTTTCAATTTCAGTTTTTACATAAAACTTAAACTCAGCTGTCATGTTTTTTCTAGGCCACTGTGTCTACACATTATCAAATTAGTTATTAGAAAAATATGTGATGCAGTGGGGTGTGCTATACTGCACAAGGCAATTGTGATGAATACGTATGTCCGTAAATTTGAAAACTGCAAATTATACCAATTGTCTTTCATATGCAAGAAACATCAAAAGTGAAAATTTATTGTACAAATAAAACATCCAAATTTTTGTTTACATTTCTTCATTTTTATTTTCTACGACATTTGATTTTTTTTTGTTTTAGAGGAAAAAAAAAAGAATTTTTTATGAAAATACAATATTTTATTTCAATAAAATTAATTTTTATTTTAAATTCTGAACCTTTTAAATAAACATCATTCAGAAACTTTTTTCTAACATGACAACGCGTTTGGCAAGAAAGTTCTTGCAGCTTTGAACTTTTAAATTCAGATGAACATATCTCGGCTCAAACACGAATAAACCTAGAACCCCATCCTCCAATGTAGACCCCTATACCAGGTCTCCTTCTCCAACATCAGAGGTCTACGTTCCAACCTTCGATAGGTTGAAACACAATTACAGGAGACATATTCTTTCTAAGTGAAACTAGATGAATTCATAATTAAAGGATACTCTAACTTAACATCTAAATCTGACCCCCAAGATCGCCATGGGCATGGAATATGTGCCTACATCAAAGATGGCTTTCCGTGTGGTAGGGATATCTCCAGAGAAGACCCTAATTTACCTTATATGTGCTTCTGGGTTGTACTAGCTTACACCACTGCATTTATATTTGCCTTCTATCACCCCCACAACAGTGGGGTTACTATCTTTAAGAGCATATCCGAGAAAATTGACCACATCCTGTCTGCTCATCCTTCGGCTAACATTCACATTTGCGGTGACTTCAATGTTCATTATGTGGGATGGCTGACCCACTCGAATAAGACCAATGACGAGGGGAGGTTCTGTCATGATTTCGCGACTGCCTATGACCTCACTCAGATTGTTCACGAACCCACCAGTGTGCCCCATACTACCGGTCAATATGCAAGCCTTCTAGACATTTTTCACACAACTTCCCCTGAGCTATGTTCATGTTCCGTTCTATCGCCTCTGAGATCCTCCGACCATTCTGTTGTAGCAGTTAAGATAAAACCAAAATGTAATAAGTCCTCATACGTACCTCTCCACCGTACTGTATATCAATACTCTATGGCTGATTGGGATAGCTTCCATACATTCATATCTGACCTACCTCTGAATTCCATGTTTAAAAAGGATGTGTCCTCTATAGTATCAGACCTGACCGAATGGTTAATTGTAGGCATAGACCGATTCATACCATCCAAAAAATTCCAACAAAAACCTAACAGCCAGCCATGGTTCTCCCTTGAATGTGCTGCTGCCATCGCGCACAGAAATCACTTTTTCCATAGCTACCAACGTAATAGATGTACTGAGACTAAAGCTGCTTTCAGGATTGCCAGCAACCACTGTAAAAGAGTAATAAAACATGCAAGAGAGCTATATGCTCAGTCGGTTAAATCCAAAGTAGCTGAGCAGCGACTTGGTTCCCACTAGTTCTGACAAATAGCAAACAGGATCCTGAACAGAAGCATGTGTTCTATCCCAACTATCATCAATGGACCTGAGGTCATCTCGTCAGCATCAGACAAAGCCAAACTATTTGCCAAGAACTTTGCAGCTAATTCTACCCTATGCGACGAAGGCCATCAACTCCCCATATTTCCTCCTATAACACAGAACAAGCTAGGTAACATACAAATATCTGTGCATGAGGTCGTCAAGCTAATCAAGAACCTTGATTCCAGTAAAGCAATTGGCCCTGACGGCATCCCAATTATAGTGTTGAAAAAGCTTCCACCAGAACTTGCTCCCATACTTACTAAACTGTTTAAGCGTTGCCTTAAGGAGAAGTGCTATCCAACACCCTGGAAAACCTCATCAGTATGCCCTGTATTTAAGAATTCAGGTGAGAAGTCATCTCCCTCTCAGTACAGACCAATAAGTCTCCTGTATGTCATGAGTAAGTTGCTGGAATCCATATTAAATAGAGAAATAGACAACCACCTCAGCAGAATTAACCTTCTTAGTGACACACAATATGGTTTTCGTTCTGCCAGATCTACAGCAGATGTGCTAACTGTTATATCTCATAGGATTAGTGAATCTCTTGACAAAGGCTTCCTTTCTAGGGCAATTGCTCTTGACATATCAAAAGTACTTGATAAGGTATGGCATAAGGACTTACTTCACAAGATTTCCTGTTACAGTGTAAATGGAAACGTTTTCTCAATCATTAAACCATTTCTCTTTGATAGGCTCATAAGAGTAGTGGTTGATGGGCAGAAATCAGAGGCCCTCAGTATTAATGCTGGAGTCCCTCAGGGGTCAATCCTGGGCCCAACTCTTTTCCTGATCTACATCAATGATCTCCCTAAACACATACTTAAATCATTCATTGACATCTATGCTGATGACACGACCATCTATGGCAACACATCAAAGGCTGTAAATGACAAAGTTCTCTCTGATTCTCTCTCCTCTGATCTCGAGCGCGTAGTTCAGTGGGGGAAGATGTGGCTGGTTACCTTTAATGTATCTAAAACCAAGCTCCTATCCTTACATCATCAACACTCTGATCCCCATCTAGCATCAATTGAAATGGATAGCTCTCATCTAGGAGAAGCCCCATGTTTTGACAAGCTTCTGGCCTTGACTTTTACTCCTGATCTGAAATGGAACACGTACATCAAGTCTGTTGCCAAGGTCGCTGGAAAGATGGTGGGATCCTTCTACCGCTCCAGAAGATATCTCACTGCTGATGCAATTCTCTATCTGTATAAAAGCCAAGTACGTCCAAGGATGGAGTACTGCTGCCATATCTGGGCAGGAGCTGCTAAAAACAGCCTATCCTGCCTTGACAGAGTACAAAATAGACTTTGTGGCTTAGTGGGGATGTCCTTTTCTCTTCCCTGCAGCCTTTCTCCCACAGAAGAGATGTTGCAAGCCTGTCTTTGTTTTATCGTTACTTCCATGGCAAGTGCTCATCTGAGTTCCAATCTCTAGTTCCCCCTCGCCAATCTTTTACGAAAAACACCCATCTAGCTGAAACCACTATCAAAAATTTTCCCCACTCTTTATCTGTGCCTAAATCAAAACGTAGATTCCATGAACAAAGCTTCTTTCTTAGAAGTGCACGCCTGTGGAACTCTCTTCCGTTTGCCTGTTTCCCACCTGACTACAACTTGGATGTCTTCAAGTCCAACTTAAACAGATTCCTGACAAACCGCCCCCTTAAGTAAGACACTCTATTAAATCTCCAATACTAATACTATCTCATTGATAACTGTACACACAACAACCAAGATGCTTAAAAAAGTGGTAGTCAGTAGGTGAGAGGTCTGGAGAGTATGGCAGATGAGGCAGTGTTTCATAACCCAATTTGTTCAATTTCTGCAGGGTTAGTTTAGCAACATGCAGTCGGGCATTGTTGTGGAGGAGAATTAAGCCTTTTCTGTTGACTAATGCGCTACGTTTCTGATGCATTTCATCCATTTGTAATGGTTTCGCCTATGTTCAATTAATAATGAAAACTTAAAATATTTGAAATTAAACTAAAAATTTGTCAAGAATTTTTTTTCAACCTAATAATAAATTAATTCAAACATCTGCTTTGAAAGAAATTTAACTTTTTCATTGCATCATATGAAGAGTTTAATGATGTGACAAACAAAGGCACCGCTAAGGAAGTTCTTGAGCCTGTACCATTAAGGCCAAGTCCCATTATTTGTGTGATCTCGAGATCAGGGAGGAGTGTGACGAGCATGCAAGAATTGTATGCTAGTGTATGAGTCGAGTCTACCTGCAGCAAAAAACGAACCCCGGACCTTTCGACTGCAAATCAAAAGTCTACCAATGAGCTACATCCACTCACAGCAATGATTGAGTTTCGCCGAACGGTTATAAAAATCAAGCTGATAAGTGTTGCAATATTTTGGACTTGTAATGGGGTATGATCCCACAAAGTCGGACGATTCTATTTATAAACGATGCTTGCTAGGAACTGACGAATCAAATTAATTCACGTTCTGCTACTAACCAAGCAGAAACCAGAATTGCTTCATAAATATTAAACCTTTTCCGGAGCAATTTCACATGTTTTTTTTCCCCCTGTCTCGAGACGGTAAGAATATTTTGCTCTGTGGAAACCTCTCAAAACTTGTTTAGAACAACGAACCATCGGAAACTGTTCTGTCTACTGCAAACCAGTCACCTCTCAAGACTTGTTTAAAACAACGAACCATCTGAAACTTTTACGAAACTAAACATGGCTTACACTTCTAGAGGTTATGGGCCCAGCGTGCGTCTTTATTTCGATGGATCCGAATCAAAATTCGAATTGTGGCAAGTTAAATTTCTAGGATATCTACGAATCCAAAAGCTACACAAAGTACTTCAAACACAACCTGAAAACAGAAACGACCCCGACTTCATTGAAAAGAACGCAACTGTCTCTGCGGAATTAATACAGTGTTTAGATGACCAAAGTCTATCACTGGTAATGAGAGAAGCCCTGGACGATGGCTGCAAAGCATTAAACATATTGAGAGAGCATTATTTATCGAAAGGAAAACCCAAAATTATTTCTTTATACACTGAACTGACCTCTCTAAAACGAATGGAAGCCGAAACTATTACTGATTATATTATAAGAGCCGAGACAACTGCAAATTCTTTAAAAATGTCTGGTGAAGTTATAAGTGACAGTCTGTTAATTTCCATGATCCTTAAGGGATTACCGAGTGATTTCAAGCCATTTACAACCGTGATAACCCAGAAAGAAAAACCCATGACTTTTAGCCAATTCAAGGTAGCACTCAGAAGTTACGAAGAAACTGAAAAAATGATCACAGAACAAAACGAATCCACAAATATCATGAAATTTAAAAATACACACATAAAAACACCAAAATTAAATTATACCCATGCCAGGAATAAAAACCGCAACTTTGCCAAAAACAATTTTTCTCCAAAGAAAAGTACAAAACCCGACAAGGCTAATATGCTTGCCAGCTGGTTTGCCTCGAACTCCACATTGGACCCTTCCAACCACCCCCTGCCTGACTTTCCTTTGCAGACAGATGCCACGCTAGACGATCTAAAAATCCCCCCTGCTCAGGTACACGCTATCATAAAAAACCTTGACACTTCAAAAGCATGTGGACCTGATCTCATCCCAGCTGTGCTATTAAAAAAGTACTCAGCCGAAGTAGCTCCAGTTCTCTCCAAACTCTACAAAAAATGCCTTAATGAATCATGCTTTCCGGGCTGTTGGAAAACTGCTTCTGTAGTACCAGTATTCAAGAATTCTGGTGAAAGAACTGACCCATCAAATTATCGCCCCATTAACCTCCTCCCACTTTTCGCCAAAATATTTGAGACCATAATTAACCATGCTCTAGTCCGGCACCTTACAGATGCTAAACTTCTGACTGACAAACAATATGGATTTAGATAAGCCCGTTCCACAGCAGACATCCTCACTGTAATCTCTGAACGTATATACCATTTACTGGACAAAGCGAGGGAGGGCAGAGCGGTAGCTCTAGATATATCTAAGGCTTTTGACAGGGTATGGCACAAGGATCTCCTCAGGAAAATTAAATCATATGTTATCACTGGTAGAATACTTAACATAATTAAATCCTTCTTAGATAAGAGAAGAATCCAGGTTGTCCTCGACGGTCGTACATCTAAACAGTGTGATATAAATGCGGAAGTGCCTCAGGGGTCTATCCTTGGACCTCTATTATTCCTAATATTTATTAATGACCTTCCTGACAAAACTGCCTCTGAGATGGGTATATATGCTGATGACACCACACTCTATAACAGGCATGACAGGAAAACAAATGAACACATATCTAAAGAAATGGCAAAAACACTAGAGGATAACCTCCAATCTGTAGTGGAATGGGGACATAAATGGATGGTCACATTCAATGCTGCCAAGACTAAACTGGTTTCCTTCAATAATTACAAGAAACCTTCTCTGCCACCAATAGCAATGGCCAGTGACTCCCTGTCTGAGAGTACATCTTTCAAACTGCTTGGCCTAACGTTCACAGGAAACATGAGTTGGAACAATTATATTGAAAACATTGCCAGGGCCGCTGCGAAAAAGGTAGGCTCTCTTTACCGTGCTAGAAAACTACTGACACCTGAAAGTATCCTGTACCTCTATAAGGCCACCATTCGCCCATATATGGAGTATTGTTGTCATATTTGGGCTGGCGCATCTGCTACTAGTCTCTCGGTCCTAGACAAGGTTCAAAAGAGAGTCGCCAATCTGATAGGCCCTGAACTGGCATCTAAGCTTCAGCCTCTGTACCATGGACAAAACGTTGCATCCCTCTGCCTGTTCTACAAGTATTTTAATGGTGAATGCTCTGACGAACTGCAGACACTTGTGCCCCCACGATGTAGACACCCTCGACAAACCCGACAGGCAGCTAAATCCCACCCCCACACAGTAGAGATCCCTGGATGTAAAAGATCTTTCTACTCCAGTAGTTTCTTCCCTAGAACCGCTAGACTCTGGAATTCCATTCCAGGTCCCTGCTTCCCTAACTGTACTGACGTGCAGAAGTTCAAGTGTAACGTGAACCGACATCTTGCTTCCCAAATCCCAACATAGTGCCCCAGTAGTTGCTGCCCCTGATAGTAACCCCCTACACCAAAGTGGCAATGTGCCTTGTTTGGGGTGAAAATGTAATAAAAAAAAACAAAAAAAAACAACGAACCATCTGAAACGTTTACGAAACTAAACATGGCTTACACTTCTTACATTCACGAGCAGTTGAAAAAGATTGCTTTATGTTACTGCATTTGTGATTGTGTCGTGGCATGTCAATTCAATTGTTTAGGATCGTGTTGTGTCGAGCGATGGTGTTGTTCGGGATTGTGGCATGTTGATCGACAGTGTTGTTTGGGATCGTGGCGTGTCGATCGACGATGTTGTTCGGAATAAATAAAAACTAGTAATTTGGTTTGGGACTATTTGCTAATAACACAAAAACCAGTTTCATAAAATTCATTGAATTTGTAGTGAGATCGAGATGTGATTCGATTTGAACAAACGCTACATATCACCTCCCCGCCTCTGTAACACTATCACTAATCTCTCACTTTTAGACAATGTCTAAAAGCGAGTCTTCAACCTTACCCACCTCGAATCTTTGTCCCATTGTGCTTGTTTTACAAGTATTTTATTGGAATGTACTCAAACGAAATCATAGAACTTGTGCCCCCTTGACGTAAATACCACTGACTAACCCGACAAGTGGCAAAGTTCCACCTCTACACTGTAGAGATTACTAGATGACAGCTAACCTTCTATGCTAATAGTTTCTTCCCTCAAACTGCTTTTGGAATTCCCCCCCAAGTTACCTGCTTCCCTAACTGTACTGACATGCAGAAGTTCAAGTGTAATGTAAAACGACATCTCGCTGCCCAATCCTTACATAGTGTTGCTATAGATATCGTCCCAAATAGTAGTGCAAGTGGCACTGTGACTTCTTTGAGGTGAATAAGATAAAAAAATTTTTTTTTTTTAATTAATAGTTTTTTTTTAATTAATAGTTCTTTTACGAAAAACACCCGCCTAGCTGAATCCACTGTCAAAAACTTTCCCCACTCTTTATCTATGCCTAAATCAAAACGTAGATTCCATGAATAAAGCTTCTTTCTTAGAACTGCACGCCTGTGGAACTCTGTTCCGTCTGCCTGCTTCCCACCTGACTAAAACCTGGATGTCTTCAAGTCCAACGTAAACAAATTCCTGATGAACCGCCCCCTTAAGTAGACACTTTATTAATTCTCCACACTAACGTACTGTACTTACAATAACCCTTATCCCTGAGTGCTTCCGGGCCTTGATAAGTGGTGACCACCTTGTAAAAAAAAAAAAAAATTAGTTTGGAGTTGAAATCTTTGCTTTGATAACGGTTAAAGGGAAGTAACTCTTAGTTACTAAAATCTTAAATTCATTGGCATTCCCTTATTTCAACTCTTCTCAGCATTTTCGCTTATCTTATTAATTAGAATTATAGGACTCACATGCTTAAATTCTGATATATATTAAAATTTGTTTTAACGTGAAAATGTATTTCAAACAATATATTGTTTAAATCATTAAAATAATTTGTTTTTAACGTGAAAATGTATTTAAAACAATAAATTGTTTGGATCATTAAAATAATTTGTTTTTAACATGAAAATGTATTTAAAACAATAAATTGTTTGGATCATTAAAATAATTTGTTTTTAACGTGAAAATGTATTTAAAACAATAAATTGTTTGGATCATTAAAATAATTTGTTTTTAACATGAAAATGTATTTAAAACAATAAATTGTTTGGATCATTAAAATAATTTGTTTTAACGTGAAAATGTATTTAAAACAATAAATTGTTTGGATCATTAAAATAATTTGTTTTTAACGTGAAAATGTATTTAAAACTATAAATTGTTGGAATAATTATAATAATTTGTTTTTAACGTGAAAATGTATTCAAAACAATAAATTGTTGGGAAATTATAATAATTTGTTTTTAACGTGAAAATGTATTTAAAACAATAAATTGTTGGGATCATTAAAATAATTTGTTTTTAACGTGAAAATGTATTTAAAACAATAAATTGTTTGGATCATTAAAATAATTTGTTTTTAACGTGAAAATGTATTTAAAACAATAAATTGTTTGGATCATTAAAATAATTTGTTTTAACGTGAAAATGTATTTAAACAATAAATTGTTTGGATCATTAAAATAATTTGTTTTTAACGTGAAAATGTATTCAAAACAATAAATTGTTTAAATCATTAAAATAATTTGTTTTAACGTGAAAATGTATTTAAAACAATAAATTGTTTAAATCATTAAAATAATTTGTTTTTAACGTGAAAATGTATTTAAAACAATAAATTGTTTAAATCATTAAAATAATTTGTTTTAACGTGAAAATGTATTTAAAACAATAAATTGTTGGGATCATTAAAATAATTTGTTTTAACGTGAAAATGTATTTAAAACAATAAATTGTTTAAATCATTAAAATAATTTGTTTTTAACGTGAAAATGTATTTAAAACAATAAATTGTTTAAATCATTAAAATAATTTGTTTTTAACGTGAAAATGTATTTAAAACAATAAATTGTTGGGATCATTAAAATAATTCTTTTTTAATGTGAAAATGTATACAAAACAATAAATTGTTGCGATAATTATAATAATTTGTTTTTAACGTGAAAATGTATTTAAAACAATAAATTGTTGGGATAATTATAATTTGTTTTTTACATGAAAATGTTTTTAAAACAATAAATTGTTGGGATCATTAAAATAATTTGTTTTTAACGTGAAAATGTATTTAAAACAATAAATTGTTTAAATCATTAAAATAATTTGTTTTTCACGTGAAAATGTATTTAAAACAATAAATTGTTTAAATCATTAAAATAATTTGTTTTAACGTGAAAATGTATTTAAAACAATAAATTGTTTGGATCATTAAAATAACTTGTTTTTAACGTGAAAATGTATTTAAAACAATAAATTGTTTAAATCATTAAAATAATTTGTTTTTCACGTGAAAATGTATTTAAAACAATAAATTGTTTAAATCATTAAAATAATTTGTTTTTCACGTGAAAATGTATTTAAAACCATAAATTGTTTAAATCATTAAAATAATTTGTTTTTAACGTGAAAATGTATTTAAAACAATAAATTGTTCGGATCATTAAAATAATTTGTTTTTAACGTGAAAATGTATTTAAAACAATATATTGTTTTGATCATTAAAATAATTTGTTGTAACATGAAAATGTATTCAAAACAATAAATTGTTTTGATCATTAAAGTAATTTGTTTTTAATGTGAAAATGTATTTAAAACAATAATTTGTTTGGATCATTAAAATAATTTGTTTTAACGTGAAAATGCATTTAAAACAATAAATTGTTTGGATCATTAAAATAATTTGTTTTAACGTGAAAATGTATTCAAAACAATAAATTGTTTGGATCATTAAAATAATTTGTTTTAACGTGAAAATGTATTTAAAACAATAAATTGTTTGGATCATTAAAATAATTTGTTTTAACGTGAAAATGTATTCAAAACAATAAATTGTTTGGATCATTAAAATAATTTGTTTTAACGTGAAAATGCATTTAAAACAATAAATTGTTTGGATCATTAAAATAATTTGTTTTAACGTGAAAATGTATTCAAAACAATAAATTGTTTGGATCATTAAAATAATTTGTTTTAACGTGAAAATGCATTTAAAACAATAAATTGTTTGGATCATTAAAATAATTTGTTTTAACGTGAAAATGTATTCAAAACAATAAATTGTTTGGATCATTAAAATAATTTGTTTTAACGTGAAAATGTATTCAAAACAATAAATTGTTTGGATCATTAAAATAATTTGTTTTAACGTGAAAATGTATTTAAAACAATAAATTGTTTGGATCATTAAAATAATTTGTTTTAACGTGAAAATGCATTTAAAACAATAAATTGTTTGAATCATTAAAATAATTTCTATTCCATCTTTACCCATTCGTTTATTTTATTGTTATTGCATATGGTTACATATTTTTAAATCTTATGCAAATCATTAATCCATAATTATATCACATCAAAGCTATGATTATTTTGCTATGGTAATGTTTTAAGCTCTATTTATAATTATAAGAACCTCAGACTGAAGATCTCAAGGTTTCCATTTCCAGTCATGGCATCCATTTTCTTGGGAATTTAGTTGGCCAAAAACGTGGTGAGACAACAACTATGGAAGGCAGTAATTACTGAGGATAGATTTACAAGATACAGCATTCCTATCCCGTCGCCATTAATCACATGAAGAAGGCCAGAGGATAAGTTAGCCGAAACATGGTAAAACAACAACAACAACAACTATGAAGATGAGGATAACAGTCCGCAAACAAATAAATACACAAATTACTCATCTCAAAGGATTCCAATAAAAAAAAATATAATTCTATCATGCTTCAATGTTTTATTCAAACTTTTTTGTTTTAGTAAATTCCTTCTTTTTTTTTTCTTTTTTTTGCATACTCATCCCAAACAAGGTACATTGCCACTTGGATATAAAGGGCTTCTATTTAAGATTAAAGCTACAGAAACACTATATAGAGAATTGAGCCACGAAATGTCTGTTCACATTATACTTGAACTTCTGCATGTCGGGACAGTCAGAAAAGCAGGAAATCGAGAGGAAATTCCAAAGTCTAGTAAAGTAGGCACAGGGATGCAACATTTCGATGATGGGACAGGGGTTGGAGTTTGGTTGATAGTGTGGGACCTATTAGAGACTCATTTTTTGGATTTTGTTAAAGATTTTGACTAAGAGCGAAAGACTAGTGTAGAAATATAGGATACTCACAAGTGTGAGTAATTTTCTAGCATGGTAGATAGAGTCCACCTTCTTTGCAGCAGCTTTAGCAATGTCCTCAATGTATTTTTTCCAACTCATGTTGCCTGTAAATGTTAAGCCGAAAAGTTTGAGCAAAAAGCTTTCAGGTAGCATATTATTAGTAATGATAGTCAATGGTTGAGAGTATTTCTTTTAATTGTTAAAGAAAAGAAGTTTAGTCTTGGCAGCATTGAATGTTACCATTCATTTCCATCTCCATTCCACAGGTCTCCCTGTAATTTATTAACAATTGCCTTAGATATGTGTTCGTTCGTTTTTCTCTCGTATCGGTTATAGAGCATGGTGTCATTCCACTTTGTTTCTCTCACTGATTCATGATATAAAAATTTATTGATCATCTCTTAATTGTTCTTGCAAATAAACTGTGGTTTCAAAATATAATTTATATATGAGAGAAGCAGCTGCAATACGAAGGACGAATTATGAAGGGGGATGTTTAGCAGTGAAGATAATACGTCAAAGTTAAAACGTCAAGCTAAACATGAATAGTGTGGAAATGTTATCAATTTCTTTCTTTATTTAAATGAAGATTACAAGCTATTTCAACAAGAAAAGTAAAGTTGATGCGACCATGTTGAGAGACTGCTTGAGAGTAAGACTCGTTATGTTATGGAGAAGTTTTAATTATGAGATGAGAGTCAATTCTATTCGCATATTTTAGAGTGAGACTTGAAAATTGTCATCATGTTATGAAGAACTTTAAATACAGAGTTGAGAGTCAGGTTTTTGAAAACTGTCATTATCGTCGCGATATGGAGAGATTAAATTAAAATTTGAGTCACACTTTTTGAGAAATGGCATCATAAAGTTATGGAGAAATTAAAATATGATTCAAGATTGAACCTTCAAGATCCAGAAGAGTGTAACTTACAACTGAATTTTACCACAAGTCCTGAAACAAGTGCAAACAATGCTTTGTATCATTAATGCATCATCAATGTAAAATACTTGGGACTTCTACCCAGAGATGGCTGATGGAATGAGAACATGCTACCCTGTGAATTAAATAAATTCTTCCGTTTGAAATTCTGTTCTGAGTTCAACAGAAAGATTTCCAACTTTGATAAGATACACCTGAAGAAGGTCAGAGGTTACATTGACTGAAATGTGAAAAATTGAATTTATATGCAGTAAAATCTAAAATCTAACGCAAATTTACAAATTATTAAATTAATATTGTCAATTAATATTGTCAATGCATTTGTGTTTTTGATCAACTGTGAACAAATGCATCATTCACTTTAAACACAGATTGACAAATGTTTTTTTTTTTTACAAGGTGGTCACCACTTATCAAGGCCCGGAAGCCACTCGGGAATAAGGGTTATTGCGTGTACAGTACATTAGTGTTGAGATTTGATAAAGTGTCTTACTTTAGGGGGCGGTTCATCAGGAATTTGTTTATGTTGGAGTTGAAGACATCCAGGTTGTAGCTAGGTGTGAAACAGGCAAACGGAACAGAGTTCCACAGGCGTGCACTTCTAAGAGAGAGGCTTTGTTCATGGAATCTATTTGCATACAAAATGGTGAATAAACTGAATTTTGATATCTTCAACTCCTTTGCTATCTTTTTTTTTTTTCACATGGTGGTCACCACTTATCAAGGCCCGGAAGCCACTCGGGTTATTGCGTGTACAGTAATCAATGGGATTACTGTAATTGCATGCAATTGGCTAAAACGAATTTTTAGATTTTTAAAAATATTTTCCTGAATAACTACCAAATTTGGACAACATTCAGCATCATTTATGCCTGTATTATCACTTTTAAAGTCAACATGTCAATTATGGAGCAGAGTCGAAATCAAGTTGTCTTGGAACTTGTTCCCCTCAACACCAAGATCAACAGTCTGAACCATGTCTGAAATGACCATTTCTCTATTGATATCTGCCTAATTAACACTGGTGTTCTGTGTTTGATACAGCATTAGTTTATTTCTTGTAGTGACTGCTATATAGGGTTGGAACAAATCGTCGGCAGAAACATTCTCATAGCAATCACCATTTCAATGCTCATATATATCAGAATGTGCAGGCACACAAAGATATAATTTGCCCATCTATACACATGCGATAAAGGAACTGTTGTGCTCCATGTGCAGTGATGCAACAAACAGGCTAGAATATTTTGGAACACCCGTATATAAGGATTTAACCGCCAAAATTCAAACAGTCCAGAATGCAGTTCTACGAGTAAACATCACCGCTGCCCGTCTTCAGCACATACACCAGACTCTGTCTATTCAGATGTAAAACAGTATTGCTGAGAATGCCGCGAATATATACCTAAATTCTCATCATGGAAAATTACTATATTGAACGAGAATTAATTTTTCTTAAACAAATTTTATTTCAAACTACTGTTTTCTTATGTGACAAACACACACACACACACACACACACACACACACACACATTCCACTTACATGGTTTAATGACTATTTTCTTCCCCTCAGAAAATAACCACATGTGACACTCAGTCGATAAAAATCAGTAATCTTCAACTTCATACCCCTTTTCACGAAACACTCATTTAGCTAAGTTGCCTAATTAACACTTGTTGCAAAACCCTTAATGTTGGAAATTAGTATATTTTTTATTTTATATTTTAGTTGAGGATGTGGTTTGGTGAAAACTTTTTGCAAATTGGAGATTAGGTTAAATTTACCTTTAACGGTCCCGTGGATGCTCTACTACTTTTGACTTCTAGAGATTCTTTCACCTGCAATCTTGGTCTTAAAAATTGATAGATCCCAATTATGAATTGGTGAACACCGACTCACACCAATAACCTAATCGCTTGAGGTGTCTCTATTGGGGAATATTGACAAAGCTATCCAGGTTTTTTTTTTTGTAAGTACGTTGACTTTTCACTCCCACTCTCAACCATATATATATATATATATATATATATATATATATATATATATATATATATATATATATATATATATATATAGAGAGAGAGAGAGAGAGAGATAAATACCATCCAGCCATTGCTTGGCAAGATTCATATTTTTTCCCATCACAGCGTTAGTTTAGATAGGTTAGTTTGGAAGTCAATTTTTAAAATCCATCCAACATGTGCGTTTGACTAATTAGTCTAATGGTCGCCATCAATTTGCTGCTTTAATACTTTATTGTAATGCAGTTTCCTATTCCATTAGTTTCTTTCCCAGAACTGTGAGATTGTGGAACTCTTTTCCTGCTCACTGTTTTCCTCCTTAGTCTTTTCAAGATTAAGTTTATTAGGCATTTCCTGTTTTTGCAATAATCATCTTTCACTTTTTTAAACCTTATTACATGAAATGGCTTCATATCTTGTCTCGATCAATTTCCATAAAACAATATTTATGTAAGATAATCAAAAAAAGCCCAAATTTAACCAAATCGTAAAAAAAAAAAGCCAAATAATTTGTAAAGGCCAAACTGCTTAAAAAAAAGAAAAGGAAAGGCCGAATTCGTAAAATTTAGCCTTAAAAAGGCTAAACTGGCAACTCTAACACGTGACCTTTACATCCGGTGGAAGCATCTTTATTTGTGTCACGTGACACCGAATATGGCGGATGATTTCAAAATCGCCCAACCACTTCAATATTATCGAAAGTTTTTAGAGAAAGATGTGCGACCAGATGGCAGAGAACTAGGCGAATCTCGCTTCACTGTTATCAATATCGGTAAGTAAATAAATACAAAGCGCAAATACGCCTTAAGATATATAATAAGACTCATTTAAACTGAATGAGAACGACTATCGCACGTGGAACGTACAAACAATTTTACTGATTTATTCCCAGGTAAAATTCTATTTTTTACTGTATAAATTTTCATTAAAAATGAAATTACGTAAATTGAAAAATAAAAAATAAAAAGGCAAACCAGAAGGACAACCGACCCGAAATCCGCAGTAAACGGTGTAAGGTTAAAATTGGTTCCTGATATATATAACTTCCGGTGAGATTTTAAAATTTCATTTATTTAATACTTCCAGTTTTTTGGCGCTTATGTCAACAGAAACTCCAATTTAAGGGAGATAACCAGCATAAACGTAACAAATAAGCGTTGGGACGCTGAATAATCAGTAGAACAACGAAAGAATGTTAAAACACGAAAAGGAAACAAAGGCAATTCTGCGTGTCAGTGACATGAGGCGAATGTGTGTATTTTAGTTTCAAGAACCATCAACTTGTCAGCCAAAGAACAGATATTTAAAAAAAAAAAATAATTTTTTTTTTTTTTTTTTTTTTTACAAGGTAATCACCACTTATCAAGGCCCAGAAGCCACTCAGGATAAGGGGTATTGCGTGTACAGTAATTAATGGGATGGTATCGTAGTGATTGTTAGTATTGGAGATTTGATAAAGTGTCTTACTTAAGGGGGCGATTCATCAGGAATTTGTTTATGTTGGACGTGAAGACATCCAGGTTGTAGTCAGGTGGGAAACAGGCAAACGAAAGTCATGCACTTCTAAGAAAGAAGCTTTGTTCATGGAATCTACATTTTGATTTAAGCACAGCTAAAGAGTGGTGAAAATTATTGACAGTGGTTTCAGCTAGACGAGTGTTTTTCATGAAAGATTGGCAAGAGGGGACCAGAGATTGGAGCTCAGACGAGCACATACCATGGAAGTAACAATAAAATAAAGACAGGCTCCTGTGGGAGAGAGGTTGTAGGGAAGATAAAAGAGCATCCCCCACTAAGCCACGAAGTCTATTTTGTACTCTGTCAAGGCAGGATTGGCTGTTTTTAGCAGTTCCTGCCCAGATGTGGCAGCAGTACTCCATCCTTGGACGTACTTGGCATTTATATAGATAGAGAATTGCATCAACAGTGAGATATTTTCTGGAGTGGTAGAAGAATTCTACCATTTTTCCAGCGACCTTGGCAACTGACTTGATGTACGTGTTTCATTTCAGATCAGGAGTAAAGATCAAGTTCAGAAGCTTATCAAAACATGGAGCTTCCCCTAGACGAGAGCCACCCATATCAATTGATGCCAGATGGGGATCAGAGCATTGATGATTTAAAGATAGGAGCTTGGTTTTAGATGCATTAAAAGTAACCAGCCACCTCTTCCCTCACTGTACGACATGCTCTAGATCAGAGGAGAGAGAATCAGAGAGACTTTATCATTTACGGCCTTAGATGTGTTGCCATAGATGGTTGTGTCATCAGCATAGATGTCAACGAATGATTTAAGTATGTATTTTGGGAGATCATTGATGTAGATCAGGAAAAGAGTTGGGCCCAGGAAGGACCCCTGAGGGACTCCAGCATTAATACTGAGGGCCTCTGATTTCTGCCCATCAACCACTACTCTTATGAGCCTATTAAAGAGAAATGATTTAATGATTGAGAAAACATTTCCAGTTATACCGTAGCTGGAAATCTTGTGAAGTAGGCCCTTATGCTATACCCTATCGAAGACCATTCCCACAGAAAAAACGGTTAATTAAACTGCAGAAGCACCTGTTAAGCTATACAAGTTCTATATGTGATTATCCCCCGCCCTCCCCAAAAAACGAAAAACATAAAAATATGTTTTTTGTAAACTGGTTGTTAAAACTTACTAACACCATTATTTTTACTATAAAATGAGGTGAAAACTTTTTGGTAAATAATGGGATACGCTACAACAGAACACCGACCACTCTAATTTGTTTTTTTTAAGGGTAATCAAGGTTGCTGACAATTAATCTGATAATCAAACCCGGCGCATGGTATTAACCCCTGAACCCAGGGACTATTTTCCGCCATTTTACAGCTTCCGTTTACGCTACATATGAATGTAAACGATGGATGTTAAATGTCCCTTCACATAGTAAACTGCCTTTTCACATGGCGTACGAATCTTTTGTCGGACATTTAAATTATATGAAAAGAAGAAAAGCCATCCAAGTGGAGGTGTGGGATGATGTCGGAAAGTTCAATTTTTTTTTTTTTTTTCATTTGCGGACAATTCAAAATTTGAAGAAAAGGTTGTCTAAAACAAAATTTTAAAAAAATACATCATAACATGCCGAGATTTACCAATTAGAATACCATTAAACATTTTTAGGAGATTTTACTGTTTTCTGTTTACATTGGGGGAGGAGGCGGGATGGTGTTGGGGCGCCCCAACATCCCCGCCGCGTCCTCCCCCAATGTAAACAGTAAAAAGTGCTTCTGCAGTTTAATTAACCGTTTTTCCATAAATAACGCGCCGAGATTTACCTATTAGATTAGAATACCATTTAACATTTATAGAAGATTTTACTGTTTTCTGTTTACATTGGGGGGTGGTATTGGGGCGTGAAATGTCACGTGACTACCGCTCATGCGTAGCGTGAATGAAGCCAATGAAATGGCATCTGTGTGCATGTGCAATCAGCCGACTCACACCATTATAGCTGATTTTATAAAGAAAATAATCCGTTGAAAAACTATTAATTTGCGATGGATACGGTTTTCAGATTCTTTTTCAGCACACCAAAAAAACAATATATTTTTTTCTACTAGTTCGAGTTGACGCTTTTTCTAAAATAATACCAAAATATCCCTGCTAGTCTCGCTCCCTTAAAAAATCGACTGAATCACATTGTAAGTTCTTTTAAGAGACAACTTTTTTCTTTTCAAAAAACAAACAGAAAAAAAATCCGACTCAAATTGTACTCTCATTAAGATAACTTGGTTAAAATCGATAATTTTTTTTCAGCAAATATAATCGAATTCCAAATTCCTCGTTTAAAAACGACTTTTAATACATACAAGTCGACCGAATCGTATTTTAAAAACGACTTTTTTTTAAAACAAAATCCGACTCGGATTGTACATGACTGGAGGGGACATTAAAAAGATCACACCAAGGTTAAGACATCAATGTAATCGATTAAAGAGTTTAATTTTTTTTCACTTAATTTTAACAATTACTGAGGTTAATAAGTATTTTATTTTTTAACAATACAGAACTTTATAAAATAAACTTTTTTAAATAACCGTTTTATTTCAAACAAAAAAGAAAATTAAGTAACTTATAAATAAAGGCAAAGTAGCAGAACTGAACTTTATTAAAGAACATTTTTAAAATAATATTAATGAAATAAATTAAGAAAGAAAACAAATATAAGCGAAAGAGGGCAGAAGATACACTAAGCCTCATAACCTTCCGATTCCAGATACAACCACTTGTGTAAATTTAATAAAATTAAAGAAAGAAAAAAATGGTTAAATAGTAGATTTTTCAGACTGGAATAATATTTTTTTTTCTTTAATTCTGCAAAAATGGTTTTTAAAAATCTATATTTCATATTTTTTATTAATAAATTATTTTTTTAATTTTAAAAATTTGGGAATACTTTGATATTAAAAAATCCTACTTGTAAAATTCATGAATTTTACAATTAGGAAATGTAAAATGATACTTATTTAAAATTTTTTATTTTATTAACATTATTTAAAAATGTTCTTTAATAAAATTCACAGTTCTGCTGCTGCTCTGCCTGCCTTGTTTATAAATAAAACAGTTATTTAAAAAGTTTATTTTATAAAGTTCTGTATTGTTTAAAAATAAAATCTTTATTATCTTCCGTAATTGTTCAACATTAAGTGAAAAAAAAAAAAAAAAAATGAAACTTTTTAATCGATCATATTGACGTCTTAATCTTGGTACCGGTGTGATCCTTTTAATGTCCCCCTCCAGTCATGTAAGAGTTACAGTCCCTTGTTTCTGTCTTTTTTCACTTAAAGTAAACATCTGCCAATTTTTTATTGGTACTTATATACTTTTGTTATCGATCTGAAATAATGACGTTACTTTGAAACCCATTCTCAACATGAGGAGGGGAGAGAGTTGTGTAACTATTCTGTGCTTCCACCTAACAAAAAAAGATATTGTGAAACTTTAATTTAACCTGAAAAAACTATTTAAAAATAGCTTGATAACAAAAGTGCATAAGCACCTTTTTATTTATTAAATTGTTAGGTGAAAGTACAGAATACTTACAAAGCACCCTTCCCTCCACATGTTAAGAATGGCTTTCTAAATAATGTTATTATTTCAGCGCGGTACAATAAGTGCATAAATACCAATTTAGTTAAACAACAAACAGCAAAAGCAGTAGTTCAACTAAATTGAATGTTATCTTTAACTAAGAACACTGACCACTCTAATTTGTTTTTAGAGGTTTTCGGGGTTGCTGACAACAAATCTGATATTCAAACCCGTCGCAAATTTACCGTTTGCATGGTATTAACCCCTGGACCATTTTGCACCTTTTCACCACCTTTGCTAATGCTATGAATTTTTATATAACAGAGGAATTTTTAGCAGACATTTAAAATAACAAGAACGTTTTCAAAATATATAACCAGTAAATGTTACCAAAGGCATATATATATATCCCAGACAAACTTGCTTAGCAACAAAATCTCGCCCCTTCACTGTTGATGTCCCTAAATGCCAGAAAACTTTGTACTTTAATACTCAAACAGCTAGACTTTGGAATTCCATACCTGCTTCCCTGACTGTACTGATATGCAAAAGTTTAAATGTAATGTAAACCAACATCTTGTTAATTTTTCCTAGGCATGGTCCCAAATAATAGCCCCTTTCCTCCAAGTGGCGATATGCCTTATTAGGGGTGAACGTGAGTTAAAAAAAAAAAGGGCAAGATGTTACCCTTCTACCTACCTGAATAAGTTTTTGGTATTTTAACTGATTTTAAAGTGTTTTAAATGTGAAATGCAAATTCTGCTGAGTGCTTTAGTTAAATGAAAACAAAGATGGCGAGCTTATCAAGATGTAATAGATAATTGTGGTTGTTTTTTCTTGTTCTCACATAACGCTAGACACTACTTGTTTTTCAAACCAAATGTTCTAAAGTAATTAAAAACACCAAAAATTTATCCAGCGAGTTAGAGCAATTTATCATGCCTTTAGTAACATTTATTTGTTATATATTTTTTAACCACTTTTTCATACCTCTGTCAATTGTACAACAAACCCGTGATAAAGTAAATAACACCAAATTAAAAAAAAAGTAAAATCTGAAGATTTTAATTGACTCTTAAATATACAAAGGTTATTCTGAAAGTATGGCCTAATTTTTAACTAAAAACTAAAAGGTTGAAGAGCTATGAAGATGGGAGTCGTACCATTAAAATAGGCGACCATTTTTGCTCTGCAATTTATTTTTCCACATAGTCATTAGCATTCTCAATGCAGTTTTGCATCTTTTGATGCCTCGGTCGTAAAAGTCCAGAGTGCGTTTTCATTCGCATCTCTATCCCCACTCTGAAATCAATGAACTCCTCTCCTAACTACTGTGCTCAACTGCATTGACTTTGTTAATGTTTAACAGGTGCTGGTGAATATTAATCGGTTAAAATTTTTCTGCATGAATGAATTCAATGACTCATTTCTGCTTCTGATGCATGTCCATGACAGGAATTTCTTAGTCTCACACTATCAACATCTACAACAGAAATGAAACTTTCAGGTCATGAATGCTTGTTCAGTCATAAAAATGCAATTTGCAATCCCCTCTGATCATTTGGGTGAAATAAAAAATAGGCGACATTACTTTTCGAACGTTCTTAGTACTCATTGATAGACACTTTAGAGTCGATTTAACTTTTTAAAAAAAATCTCCATTAAAATAAATATTAATTGGAATCAAATAAGATGATTTATCGGTTTCGTGGAAAGGGAGATAATATAACAAATTTTTTACAAATTAATTTTTGATAAAACTTGTGTTAAATGTTAGGCAAGATCTGTATATACGATTATAATTTTTGTTTTATACAAAAAAATGTAATATTTATGATAAGAAAAATCATATTGAGATGAAATTTGTTAAATAAAAAAACAAACTACGTTTATTTAGGTTCTTGTCAAGAATTTTTCCTATATTAAAACTGAAAATAAAGAAAAATTTGGATGATGTACGTACCGCTGAACAAACAAAAAAGTCATGTAACTTAAGCAGTTTTACTTTTAAATAAGAAAATCAAATTTTCTGAGCATTCCAGAAATGACTGTCATATCTGTCATTATTAAAACAAGGAAGGCAACTCAACAATAATTAATACTAGTTTTTTGTTGTAATGCCTACAAATTCTCATTAATCGATTAAAAATGATTTTTTTTCCTGCACCACATCTCAAATTGGCTAACAATGCAAGATCTGGACTATAGGGAAGGTTAGGATACCCATCTTGGTCAAATAGTCTGTGATAAGGATGGTGTTGTGGACTGTACTTTTAAGACAAACTTCATGCAAATCTTCTGTATCTTCAGTTCCTCGCGTGTACGATTTCCACACTAACATCAAACTGTGCACTTAGTGTCTCTATAGACACACAGCGGTCCTTATCCATGAAATTCTTTATTTGGCCAATCAATTCTGGTGTTCTGACTTCCTTGCTCTTCCCACACCTCTGATCATCCCTTACAGATTCCCTACCTTTGATTCTCTTATGCGACTCCAAGATTGATGCTCAATTCATGCAAGATAGTGCAAAAGCAGTTTGAAGCATTTTATACGTTTCTGTGACATTTTTCCAAATTTAAAACAGAATTTTGTTGCATATTATTCTTCTAAAGTGTCCTCGCATCTCGAGTGCATTTTTGAAATTCATCATCTGTCACAATCAGGCTTTGGTAGTGTGTAGTCCAATTCCTGCTATGACTCATTTAAATGTGAAATCATAAAAATTGATCATTCATCTCATAAGATGTATAGCAATAACATACTGAATTTCCAAGAGTCTTTGATAATTTTAAATGCCTGTACAAAAAAAAAGACTGGAAACTTATTGAAGACACCGTGTAGTCTGAGTATAATGGAAGATCACACGGCATGTTCAAACAACTTTTATGTCCTTATACATTTTTCAGGTTGCTTTTGTCAGTCAAAAATCGAATAACTATTTGTGCAACTAAAGCTATATATATATTTTCAGAAAACTAACAAAGCAATAGGTTGTCAACAACCTTGATAAAAGACTTAATAATTAAAAAATGGCTGCCAATATCTCCAATGACTCACAAGAATATCTGAAGGAGCAGAACATCTGCTAAGATGGTAAAAAAAAATGCTTTTTGTTAAGCACTTATGGTCTCAGCCAGTTCAAGATGCAATATCTGACTAACTTTGAATGGCTATAACTCGAATACTAATTTAGCGACCAAAATAATTTTTTATATCTTGCTTTAGTATATATGGATACCTCAATAGTTTTTTTGGTATAAAAAAAAAAGCAGTTTGGGATACCTACGTGGGCATTTAATAACTAACAAGGGCTAATATGCTGCTAAACCTTCCAAAACCAAAACCGTATTAATTCCACAATTAAAAAAAGTATTTCTTATTAAATTTAGCACAATTACAGACTTTAATTTTCTTTTTTTTTTTGCCGCTGATAAACCATTATCGTTCATAAAGAGTTTAGTTGGCTCCATTACAGCTTAGGCTTAATAGTTAATTCTAGCAAGTGTAAAGCATGCTAGAAACCCAGGAATTAAAAAAAAAAAAAAAAATGGCATAGGTGGGTGGGTAATTCAGAATCTGAACTTATTGTTCTAAGGGAGGTAGGTCTATTTTACTAAAGTGGCTGAAAAACATTTTTACTTACAATTACTTGATTTTTGAGAAAATTAAAATATCATCACATTTTACATTTTTTGTTAATGTTATAAAACTTTGTTACATTAAATAAAGTAGTTGAAAAAAGAAAAAAAAATTTCTTACAATTCTTAATAAATAATTACCGCCCTTAGAACAATGAGTTAAGGTTCCGAATTGCAGATGGCTGTTGATGGTAATATCGTAGGTATAGTTAAAATCAATTATTAAATAAAACAAAGCCTCTAAAAATAAGTTGTCACTCTAAAAAAAATAAAAAGTGGTCTCAGATGTATACATAAGTTTTGATCATAACTTATTTTTTATTTCACTAATTAATCATCAACTAATTTCCATAAGACTTCCAAACATTTATTTCTTTAATTTGCTAACTTAACGAAGAAACTGCTAATGTATTTTTCAATATAAATTTGTAGCAATTTTTCAGTGTAATCACATTTGAAATTTTTCCAAGGGAAACAACTTTAAATATTTAAGTTATCTCCCCTGGTTACAAATGTTTAAATTGTCAAATTTATGTACTGTTTTTTTTTAAATTGTTCATTATGTACAAAATAGTTTTCTTTTTTGTATTACTGTTTTTATTAGTCGCGTGCAAGCGACTCTATAAGTCACTCCGTCGGTCGGTCGGTAACACTTTTGTGCTTGGCCTTTTTAGTTAAGATCAAAAGTCTGTTGTTAATAGATGCTGTTCTTAGCTTTTAAAGTGTAGTGTCTATTCCGGCAGATACTGCAAGCAAAGACCATATGTGGCGGTAATCCCACATATAAGACCTTGGTCAATGTAGGGGCAACCCTTCATACCAATTGTCACTATCCAGCTTCCCTACTCCCCGAGGTGTTGGTCCCCATTTCCCCTTCACTCCTCACATTAAAACTCGGCTTTGTGCCTAATTTGCTCGGTGGGAGAGCAAATAAATACCCTTTTCTTGGCCTTTTGGCCAAGATCAAAGTGTAGTATCTGTTCTTACTACATGCTGTACTTATGTTTGTAACTTTTCCTTGGCCACATGGTTAAGATCAAAGTGTAGTATATGTTAATAGATGCTGCACTTACATTTGTAACTTTTCCTTGGAAATGGAAGGGGAAACTCTTCCATGCTAAGGCATTTTTAGTCGCATGCAAGTCACTCCATCGGTCGGTCTGTAACACATTTACATTTTTTTTTTTTAAGCAGGGGGTATGGAGTAACATTTTTGTCCCCTGATTTATCAGAGAGGGACCTATGTTTCCAATGAGTCCGTCTGTCCATTAGTCCGGATGATTAACGGATAATCGTCCATTAGTTTTTCCTGACATTTTGTCACAAATTATATTTTAATATATAAATGTGCATAGTAAAATATTTATTTTTTTTCTTTCTGAAAAATCCTGTTTTGCCCGCAAGGGGCTCAAAGGGGGTCAAAAATGGCCAAAGATGACACTTTTTGTACCGTAACATTTTGTGGAGGGCATTGTTCTTAATATAAATTCAGTATGGGTGACCCTGGCAAAAGTCCGGTGTGCATCCCCCGGGGACTTTTACTGCTGAAAACGCCCTTTCCTCTCAACAAAAATTTGATATGTATGTCTATATAGTGGTTGCCCATGTTGCTGAATGTAAATATACATGTGTTAAGGTGTGAAACTGCACTGTTTGTCCATTGTCACTGGTATTTGACATTCAAAGTGGCTCATAAGGTGTAAAATTGAAAAAATGACACTTTTGGCCACATAAATTTTGACCTATCCATTACATTTTTCTGAAACTTGTCCAAAATGTGCAGGGCATTGTTCTTAATATAAATTCAGTATGGGTGACCTTAGCAAAATTCTGCTTTGCGTCCCCCGGGGACTTTTAGTGCTAAAAATGCCCTTTTTTTCATATTTCTCAATAAAAAAAACTTGATATGTATATAGTGCTCTCATGGTTCTGAATTC
This sequence comes from Euprymna scolopes, assembly GCF_053919585.1. Lineage (NCBI taxonomy): Eukaryota > Metazoa > Mollusca > Cephalopoda > Sepiida > Sepiolidae > Euprymna > Euprymna scolopes. Next base: position 179,241,417 of record NC_136485.1, on the reverse strand, counting down.
AAATATACATGTGTTACGGTGTAAAACTGCATAGTTTGTCCATTGTCACTGGTATTCAGCATTCCAAGAGGCTCATAAGGGGTCAAAAATGTACCAAAATTGCAAATAATGACACTTTTTGTCCCATAAATTTTTACCTATCCATTAGACTTTTCTGAAACTTGTCCAAAATGTAACTTTTCCTTTGCCACGTGGGTAAGATCAAAGTGTAGTATCTGTTCTTAACCGATGCTGCACTTGTTTGTAACTAATAAGTAAATGTGTTATGGACTGACCGACTGACCGACCGACCGACGGAGAATAGTTTTTTTTTTTTTTAAATGCATACCACAGAATATTTTTTTTAGTCATGTGCAAGCAATTCTATAAGTCACTCAGTCGGTTGGTCGGTCGGTCCATAACACATGTACTTTTTATTTCTTTTTATGTTTATTATACCGCTATTTATTGGTTTTCGGGGTTCTTGAATACGAAAATAACGTTTCAAATTCCCTAAATAAAATAATTTTTGTGATATAAAGTGGGGGATCACTTTTCTGTATTAATTTAATGTAAAATGATCACCCACTTTACAACCAGTCAGTCTCAAAGCCATTCAAGTCATTCTCCAGATCATTCAAGTTGTTTTTGAAGGATTCCAGTTATTTTTTAAGCATTCAAGTCATTCTTAAAGTCATTCAATTCATCCTTAAGTTCATTCAAGTCATTCTAAGTCATTTACTTTTTATTTATTTAAGTCATTTCAGCCCATTTTTTGGTTATTTTAGTTTACCTTTAAGAATTTCATGTCAATCCTACATTCACGCATTCATTCATTACACGAGAGCACACGACTAACTTAAATTTCCAAAAAATTTTTTATCTAACTAAATAAAAATTGTGATTTCGATTTTTTAAATTTTTTTTTTCTGTCTTAACACAGCATGTAAAAACAGTGGTAGTTGTAAATATGATTTTTCGGTGCTTATTCAGTTTGGCACTTATAATGATAAAAGAAAATGAAGAAAAACTTTTATATTGTACCTACTTGTTACGGAATGAATACTTCATATTTCAAAAATCACAAAAATTGATCAAGTAGTTTTATTTTTATTTATTTCCGAAAAACAATTGCGTTTTTTACCGATAAGTGACAGACGAGGCCATGTTTCTCTAGGGAACATAATAAGATGAGGTAATCCGTGATTATTTTGACAATGTCCATGTGCATTAGGGTTGCCTGCCCTTGTCTAACGATTCGTTGATTTCATATTTTTACCCTCATCGAAACAGTAAAATTTAATTTTCTTGAATAAAAAAAACTTGATCAAATTATGTGGGTTTTTGTAATTTTTCATCTTTGTCCCGTGACTCGTACGTACATCATACATACATTTCTCTATTTTTTTTAATTTTAAATGCCACCATAAGTGCTAATCTGAATAAGCGCTGATTTTTCTTATATTTTTTAAAGTAAACTTGCTTTCCCATAAGATTAGGTGATATTAAAAGAATAATTTCCCACAAATTTTATCAATCAAAAATTAAGTCTAATCTTTTTTCTTAATAAAACTTTTAATAAAACAGCATGTGTAAGAGCAATTTAACTCTTCTAGGTATACTTTAGTGGTAAATCTGTAGTTTTTTTTTCTCACTCAAAATGGCGGCCAACTGTGACGTCATTTAATCGTCTGCTATTTTTTAAAGCAATGTTATGAAAAGTTTGTCCTTTAGTTTACAGAAAAAACTTGTTAGAAATTTTTTTTTTTTTTTTTTCAGTTTTGTTGCGAAAATAAAATCAGTTTCTTTGCTTTTTTAATGGATCTGTAATACAATAAAATATACCACTTTTGAATAGCAGAAGATAAACTGACAGTCAGCCATCATTTAAAGAAAAACTACAGATTTACCTCTCGAGATTTAGTTGTCTAGTCTCTTTATTTGCCTCTCCATGAGGACAGAGTTAGGAACCAAGTCGGTTTTTAATCTGGGGAAAATCCAGCTCCCCAAAAGGGGCATTCTGGACTGAAACAAAAATAAAAATTGCTTCCTGATTTAGAAAAATTTCTCTGACTGAGGACAAAAAAGATGAAGCGTAATATCTAACGCAGGTACTACGCTTTGCTCATAATCAAACGGCTAAGGATATCTACTTATCTACTCGTAAAGCATATAGAATATCATTCAAATCTAAATAATCTCTTGCAAAATTGAAATTTGAATATTTTACATAATAAAGACCTTTTCTTTTTATTTCTGACCCCCCCTCCAAAAAAAAAAAACCCAACTCTAAACGTTCAAGTCTTGCTTTGTAAGTAAACTTAGACGATCCATGACCTGTTGTTTCAATGTTCATACATTGTACATTGATGTATACATTCAGTGCTATTAACCCATTGTGACAGTAAATAGTTTAGAAATACATTAAAAGAATTAGAAAATAACATTTCACAAATAACTGATGTCATTTATAATAGTAATACACACAGACGAAAAAACGCTTTGGATAATCACAGATTTCAAGGTAGTTCTACTAAAATAGCCATATTTTTTAAACCAAAGCACTTCAAGTCTTCAAATTACTACTGTTTTGTTCGGAAATGAATATACTTTCAAATGAATTAATGAATGTGAATGTACATTATATATTTTAAGAGTTTTAAGCAAATAAAGTAATAAAAATGTGAACGTCATAAAATGGCGTTTTCGGTAAGGTTTTGTAATGACCCCCCCCCCTGTTTTCTAAAGGTCCGTACCGTGATTGTATGCAGAATTTCGTCATGAAATTTGGAAACTAATTAGAAGAGGTGTTAATTTTAATACTGTCAAGTGTCCGAAATATTTTTGACCATTTCTTTTTTTGTTGTGTTAAAAATAAGACTTTAATATGACGAGTATTGAACATTTTGAAAAAAAAATTCTTCGGACACCCAGTAGTAAGTAAATCAATCTTTTTACTATCTTTATCAATTAAAAGTATTATTTTATGTTGAGTAGGATCGTGGTAATTGATAATTTAAAAGGACCTACCTGAAAAAAAAAATGTTTCTATTTCTCGAATTTGGTCAAATGAAGTTAGTATTACTAGAAGCAGCAGCAGCAGCTCCAGCCTGTAGAATCAGCCATAGCACAGCACAGTGTAAACAACACGCGTTCTTTAATTTTTATTCAAGAACGAATTAAGAAAAACATGAAAATATGAATATAAATGTTCTTATATGTTTAATGAGAGCTATTTTGTTATCAGAATAACATTAGTTTAGAACTATTCGGTTTTCAGAATGTATAATAACAACAATCCCAACCAATTCGCCATTATGAATCTGTTGCAATTTCTCACATTGCTCGTCAAATTTAAAAACATGGTTAAAAAAACAAAATAAACTTTTGTAGATATATAGCTTGCATGCACTTTTATTCTTTAAATTAGTTTTGAACAGCGAATTAAAACAATGTTTTACTGCGAACAGCCACAAATGTTTTTTTTTCAAAATCAAAATAAGTATCAAAATCTCGTTTATACATAGATTCGAAAAAGTTGTCAAAAAACAAATATATAACAAATAAATGTTATCAAAGGCAAGATACGTTACTTTTTTACCAAACTGGATATATTTTTTGTGTTTTTATAAAATAAAATTTAATCTTTTGACTTTATAGATATATAATTCTTTTTCTTGTGTCTTTAATAGTTTTTTTTTCAGGATTTTTCAAGTTATGCCTCTAATTTTGGTAAATGTCGCTTTATTTTTTACACAAAAAAAATATTGATGCTTTTCAAATTTGTTGTGCTTCATATTGTGAGTCTCTAAGTATATAAAAATGGTATCATTTTAAAGAAAAAAGGTCACTTAATAACATGGTGAGGTTATTAAAAGGTTATAAGTGATTTTTCTAAAAAAGAATCCAACTTGAAAACTTCAGTGAAAGAAACATGAAAGAAATTTTATAGTAAGAATTCCGAAAAAGGCATCGTTTTGTAGAGGAATATCTCCTCTTTAATAATCTGTTGGTGTCATGTTTATGGCCCCATAAATCAAGGAGCGCACACTAATAAAAGTTGGGGTACCTACAGAGATTTTCAACTTAATGCCAGAGAGACCAATTATCAATTGTCAGCTAGCCAGTAGCCAGCAGCAGCACAACGTACTGACTGACTGAACAGAAAAACATAAACAAACAACTCGTTTCACTATGGACTTACCAAAGTTCTTAAGTTAGTTTGTTTTTTCTTTATTATTTAAAAGTTATAAAGATATTTTTTTAATTAATATTTTTAGAACGTCATTAAAAAAAATGAAAATTTACAATTTAAAAAATAATGCCAGTTTATTTTCTATAGCTTTTTTCAAACTTTCATATGTTCTTTCATCGCTTTCTCCTTCGGTTACGGTTGGATAAACTTCAGCATTGTTAAATTATTTTAATTAAATTAATTAATAAAACCGTGTACAAAACTGACGGAAACTTTTATTCTTTTCGGTTGGATAAACTTTAGCATTGTTAAATTATTTTAATTAAATTCCATAAACAAAACGTTCGGCTAGTGACTTATGACGATAAAGTATATGTTTTTGTTATTGTTCAGAAACATAAGTTTTTTTAATTATGAAAAAAAAAAAAGAGAATTAAAAAAAATTATTTAAAATAAATTACTTAAAATAAGCATTATTTATTTATTATTTTTTGTTTCTTTGTTTTGGATTCGTAAAACATGTCAACATTTACGCTTTGTAGAAAAAAACTGACTAAATATAAAAACTCAGTTCCAAGGCTATATATTAGCAAATATATTAAATTATTTTGTCCTAAAATTTGAAAATAATTACATAAAAACTTTTTATGTCAGCATCAACAGAAATTATGACAGAACGCATATTAATTTTTTTTTGTCGTCACCCGTACATACACTCATAAACAATAAAAGTGGTTGCAGGACAGAATGGCTGGCATTCTGCAGCAAAGAAGGGTACCAATCTCAAATCACAAGTTATCGGGCAAATAGGTTTAATTCTCTATATGAAAATGCCCTGGCAATATATCACCATAAAGAGCACATAAAATTATTTTTACCTGTGTTTGCAACATCTTGCAATATGAAATTACAGAGTGTTTTGGCTGACATTTCTGATGAGAGACTACATTCCCTACTTGCTGCAGTTGGTTTGCTGAACATTAATTTGACCAAACCTTTCTGGAAACTTGTTAACAGCACTGTTCAGTATGTTGACTTCCATCACTATATCAAGAAAATGGCTCTAAGTTTAGAATGCTGGATCAACAATCCCCAGTTGTTATTAAAATCTGACTGTAAAGGTGTATTTAATGGGGAATTCTTTGAGGAAGGCAATGTGTCTCTCTGTATTAGTCTCACGGCCCCTGAACTTGTTTTAGAATGTTTGCGCAAGATACTCAGTTCCTCATTGTCACTAAGCACCAGTTGCATGACTTTTTAGAAGGAGGTGCTTTTGGAAAAGATGTAGATCAGGAGACGAGAGATGCCTTGAAGAGCTGTCCTTTAACAAATCTGTCAGGTGAGGATGCCTTTGGAGATTTAGATTTTAGCATGCAAACAAAACAACATGCATCACTACATAATCGATCATCTTCAAATATGCTTAAGCACAATCGGACAACAGCTTGGTTGGAAGTAATACCATCAACAAAGAGGCAATCCATTCTGAGCATCTCCAGAAAACATGCAAAACATTTGCGACAAAAACATGCACAACAAGAAGCCCTTGTGAAACTTCGTGTCCAAGAAAAAATTGCACAAAATGAAAGATTAAAGAAGGAAAAAGAACGTCGAGCTGCTGCTGAGAAAGAGAGAATTATTAACTCTGTTATTAAGCATGGTGGTCCAGTGAAGTCTGATAAACAGATAAAAAATATTTCAGAAAGTGGTTTGGAAGCACTCAAAGACCAATTGAGATACCTCAAGGTTGTTTTAGGTGTCAAAATCAACACCAGTGGAAATAAAGTTCAACTGGAAGCTGCTCTCTCTGACTACTTGAAAAGAAATCCAATTGATTCATCTCCACCTCCACCAAAGCAACAAAAAATGTCTTCCCTAAGTGAATCTGCTGAACATTCAGATAACTCCTGCAGTTGTGATGAAGATCCATCTCAGGATATCTTCAGTTATGAACATCAAGGACAATGGGTAGCTGTCTACTATGACACCAGCTTTTACATTGGCCAAGTCATTGGTATTATATCTGCATCCAGCACTGTAGTAAAATTTTTAATGCAAACAAAAAGTAGAAAAGATTATTTTCGATGGCCTTTATCAGATGACATTGCACAAGTAGAGTCAGCATTTGTCTACAGATGGGATTTTGAGGTAATGCCAGTTTCAAGTGATGGTAGGATTTGGAGGGTTCCTGAGATATCTACCATAGCAGAAGCCTATGAAAGAATTCTGAGAGAAGATCGATAAGAAAGGAATTGTAGTAAGACCTAAAATATCTTTCTTACTTGTTTTTTAAGTTGAAAGTTTTTCAATGTTTAAAAAAAATGATTTGTGCCTTTTTTTTGTATAAAAAATTTCTAAATATTATTGTCGTCGGTGCTTTTTTGGCGAGTTTAAATTTCCCAAAGTAAAAGTATTTCTGTGGCAAAAAGTTTTGTTATTAGAAACAAGGCAACCATTTTTTTGAATTCCTCACCCCAAAATTAGTAAGTTGCAAAGTTTCAAGCTTCTAACTTCAATGGTTACAGTTTTACAGCAATTTCAGTAACGTATACTTTTAACTCATTTTTTTTACCTTTTTTACAAAATTGCCTGTTTGACTGCTTTTACATGGTCCACAATTGAGTGGTTTTATCAATTTATAATTAAAATAAAGAATTATCTTGATCTCTAATGTGTTTTGAATCATACTAAGAAGATTCAATACATTAGCTATTAAAATGAAATTGATATGAACAGTTAAAGTTGCCTTTCCGTGTCGTATTTTCACTGTTTTCGCGTTGATAGAGGGATTTTGCCTAGTGTTTAAGTTGGTTTCATCTAATATTTATTGCCTAAATTTGTATTAATTTTCATCTACTACAAGATGACGTTACATTTATGAGGATTTTTCACTTGTTAGTAGCTTACATTTTTAGTTATAGACTATGAAATTTGGCTTCTCGGCCACGATAGCAAATTTTAACTTTCCGACAAACTTTGAATGATCATAACTTGATGGCTAATTGACCTACCAAAATAAATTTGGTATTTTTGTAAATGGTTTACAAAAATCTACATGCCCACATTACTTTTTTTTAGATATGATAAAAATAAAATTTTGGTTTGGGATACCTAATATAATCAATTCCTATTTCAGTCACATAAAATATTTTGAGTTTAAAAGAAATACACACACTCAAGTCAGATTTTTTTTTCTTTTTTTTTTTTTTTACTGTGATGAAGATGTTGCTTTTCACATAAGCAGCAGTCATCCATTTCTTTTTTCTTGAACCAACAATAAAATCACATGTGAATGAGGCAGTGTCCAAAATACCTCTGCCAAGGAAAAAAATCCATCTTTTATTTTGCCACTTCAGACTCCCAACAGTGCCTAAATTTTCATAATCATATTCTTATATTTGAAGGGTTCCAGGTTCGCATGTCACTATTTCCCTAGAATTGGCACATACCAATCATGGGAGCGTAGTTCTCTGCCTCTCCACACCATTACCACAGGTTTGATCCATTATTTATGTAATATTTTCCTCTTTACCATTTCTTGTTTCATCCCACCTCCCATCCATCTAATACATTCAATGTGCAATCAAGTTTATCAGAGTTTAATTATGTAAAGATACTTAAATACTGACCTTGTTTTAAGATTTTTTTCCGTGCTCATGTTGTATACAGCACTGATGTAAGGGAAATAATTCTCGTTGACTTAGAGATTTATTTAGTAAGAACAAATTAGTAATTTGTTATCTTTCAATTTCCAAAATGAAACAAAATAATTCTTTTATTTTTTCCATGCGTACCTGAATAAAATTCACCGAAAAGGAAATAAATAACACGACAAATAAGTAATAAACAAGAAATATGTGATCTTGGCCTGAAGGCCAATGAATAAAAAGCTCTCAAAACTTTCAATGTTCTAATTAAATGAGAATTTAAGAAATTTGAAGCCATGACTTTTTATTTGACAGTTTAAAGGCTTTACCTTTTCGTGTATTTTTTGTAAATGAAGCAATTTTAATTGTTTGTTAATAGTAACTTTGTGACTCCTAAAAAGCCTTTAAACTGTCGAATAAAAAGTCATGGCTTTAAAATTCTTAACAAATTCTTATAATATAGATAAAGGTCGTTGCATTGTTTTTTTTTTTTTTTTTTTAGTTTCCGAATCGATGTTAAAGTATGATGGACGCAGATGGATTTAGGTAATCGATGTAGGAAAGTCCGATCGTTGTTAAGTTAATACCTGTGATTAGCATTAGTGTCTCTTGTGGAGGAAGACGCCATGTTTGACAACTTTTGGAAGTGTTCGTTTATGTAAGAATTCGGTTCATTCTGGAATATAAGAATGTGCAGTTTCAGCCAATCGTAATAGCCAGAATATTGTCAGAAAGAAGTTATTAATTTGGATATTCGGAAGGAATATGTTATGTCTATGCATGTAATAATTCAGTTACAGAGGGTGTAATTGCACTGTAGTAGAAAAATGCAGAATAGTACCGGGTGACAACTGGTAGCAGTGCTAGGGCTAAATATATATAGAGAAAAGCAGAAACTCCTTCCTCTTATGATGTTGTGATTGTGATGGTTGTTCTCCACGAATGGAATGTAGTATTTTAATGTCACGAATGAATGTGTAATGGCGTTCAAAACTTACATAAAATGGTGGGTAATAGTTTAGACATAATAAATTTGTATATGGCATCTCTTATTGCAAACCTACAGTAATTTGGTCCAAAGGGGAATTTCTGCAATCAAAATATTATGTACAGGATATATACTAGCAGGCCACATGACATTGCTCGGTCATAAAATATGCTTAAGTATAATATTTTGATTAATACAGATTTCGTATTTATTATTATATTGGCCCAATATATAGTAATGATTTAAAAAGTTAAAAAAAAAATGACTTGTGAGCCACCACTGAGAATCGAAACCAAAGCGTTTAACTAACGATTTACTTTTTCCTTTGACGTTAATGCCTGAGCTATGGAGACATGTTTGCTGCAAGGCTAAAAATTAAAACATAAACCAATAGCTATTATGTTACGCATGCATATTCGTAATGACGTCATTCGACCTTTATCTAGCAAATTCCATTTTTTTTTAATTTTCACACTTTTGCACTGAGTTTCCTCGGCTAAAACCCAAATATAAAGTTTCATATGAGTTTGAATACCCTACATATTAAGTTTCTTGTTTGTAGATATAAACTGACAGGAGTTTGGTAGGCAAATTTTTTTAAACAAATATATATGCATATATAAATATATATAGAAAGAGGTCTGTGTTTACTATAACCTTTTTATGCAAATATTACACAAGTATAAATCATGTAGAATATCTGCATGAATATAATTACACGTACCAATTAATTAAAGATGCTCATTCCATACGAAAACCGAAAAGACTAATTGAGAATTAATTAAAATGAATGTTTAAAAGAACATGCAAATTAGTTAGATCTTTTGCAGATGAATGAAATTCCATAACCCATATATAAGAAAGTTGAATTTTCTTTTTAAATAAATAGAAAAAATGGTTTTTGATATGAATATCAATACACAAAAACTCCAAATTTATAAGAGTATAGATATGTTTGAAAATCTTTTTAGGAGTATAGAATTATATAATTGCTAAACAAAGACCTTTTCTTTTTTAATTATAATGAATTAAAAAAAAAATAAAATAAAAGTGAAAAATCCAGCTGGCTGGGACTAGTTTTGTTCCTCACTCGACAGCTAAATCGAAGAATAATTACGGTAAAAATGAAATGGAAATATGGCAGGGGACACACACACAAAAAGTGAGTAGAAGAAATAAGTAGGGAAAGAATCAAATAGAAACCAAATTAGTCCTAAAAGATTTTCTTTTTGCTTGCAAAGAGAAGGTCTGAAGGATTTAATATGAATGGTTTCAAGGATTTCCAGATGAAATACTAAGCGTGACTTGCTGAGAATGGAGAACAAGTCCATACTAAACCTTAAAGCACAAACACGGTTATTTATCAAATGCTCACATATGGCCGAACCATATGTATTATTATTAAATGTCTGGTAGTGGAAATTTTGCATAACGAATCTTTGCTGGATTATGTTGTCCTATGTAGACATCCAATCTCTGCTACGTGCATCCAACATATTGCAAACCACAAATATATTTAAATAAATCAACAATAGAATTACTATGGTGGGGGTGGGGTGGCGAACGACATTTCAAATTGATGATAGCATAGATCTAGTGAAAAAAACAACACAAGGATTCGGTGCAAAATAACACTGTTGAACAACCAGTATTTTTTGTTTGGCAAACCTGTTACTGATATTACCTAGTCAAGGTAGATGGAGGTAAATCGAACATTTGTTTACTGTAGTTTCTATGATTTTATAAAAATTAGAAATTTTATTTTTTATTGTGGATTCCATAATGTCTAAAGGATAACCATTGTTACAGAGGGTCGTTGTAATAAATTTCAACTCATCATCCAGATAGGACTTAGAAAAAAATCATTAATGACCTAGGTGTAAGGGTCTTAATCAAATTATTTTTTTGTTTTTTGGGACAAAAAGAGTCCCAATGTGTAGAAAGACCGGTAAACGTTGGCTTACAATAGACAGATATGACAAAACCAGAAGAAGTCTTAGCAACTAGTACATCCAAAAATGGAAGACTATAATTCACTTCTTTATCAACTGTAAACTTACAGGCTGGATGAAGGTTATTAAGATGATAAAGCATCCATTTTCATTTCATTGTGAGTTGAATTTTTGATTGGGTTTTACCGACAAAATCTAAATATATGAATATGAAAACAAGGCACATTATTATAATATTAATAATAATATTAATATTAATAATAATAATAATTGATGCTGCAAACATTTTTATCGTTTTAGATTTGTCTTTTATCTCAGCCTCAAATTTCATCCTCGCAATCAATTCTTTTCTATGGATTTTTTATTGAAGAATATTGCTTTTTTTATTTTGGATCAATAAAGTCTTTTTTTCTTCTTAGGAAGATCAATAAGCAATATTTTTTATCTCGTTTCATTTATTGACTAAGATAATAATAATGGAAGTATGATTATTTGAAAAATATATGTAAACTAGCAGGGAAATCTAGTGTTGCTCGGGAAATAATGAAAATCTTGTCTACACAGGTTTGCAACATGCTTCATATTGTGACCATTTTTTATTCTTTTACACGTTGGATCCCCGGCGTTGCCCGGTCATACAATCCACTTAAACATATTTTAATTTATGCAGCTTGTATATGTATTATAGCATCACTCATATTTTAACTTGTATATGTATTATAGCATCACTCATATTTTAACTTGTATATGTATTATAGCATCACTCATATTTTTTAACTTGTATATGTATTATAGCATCACTCATATTTTAACTTGTATATGTATTATAGCATCACTCATCTATTGAATGTTATATATTATGAGGAATAATTTGCCTGGTGGATTAAAAATTTTAAAACAAATGATAATGTCGTTCAGCAAATTCCATCCGTGTTTGTTTACAATATCATGTCAGCTGATATTTTGGTTTGACGATGAATGCCCTGGAAAAGTCACTTCTGATTAATGTTAAGCTTTAAAATAGGTAAATGAAGAAATTTGTGGCTATTTTAAATGGTACCTCTTCTTTTATCGTAGATTAAACTCATTAATAAGAAAAAAGTAAAACAGGAAGTATACCCGGGCTTGAACTGGGGATCATATGATCTGTAGTTGAATTATATCTCCAGATGACAATAATTCTGTTTTTTTTTTTTTTTTTTTTTTTTAAGAAGAAATGATTTGCTGAGAATTGAATCTTCCTTAATTTGCTTAGAATTATCTCCCTTGGCTGGTGTAACATAAAATATTACCCTGTAAAAAGTTTTTTTAGCTATAAGAAAAAAGACTATTTTTATGATCAGATTTTTTTGATGTTCGATACTTATCGGATCAATTTCTGTACAAAACATATCTAAGAACACTGCCAGACATATAAATTACCTTTGTGTGAAATTTGTAAAAGATAAGCTCAGCTATTTCGGAACATATGAGGAAGGAACTCTCACTCACACACACAAAGTGTCTATTATATAAGAGTAGATCGATTTTTTTTTTAAATTTCTAAAATAAAGTAAAATCTTGTCATTTCTACTGTTTATGAATGTCGTGTGTAAATGCAAACACTTTCATATTATCGTAACATAAAAAAAAAAACTTTAAAAATTAATATAATTATATTGACTGGCATCTAATATCCACATATTATTAAATCTCTGAGTATTTAATTGAAACCTAAAATGTCGCTTTAAATACTTTGGCTCAATGTTTATCAGCACGGGTTTAGGATTACAATGCAATCGATATCTAAATCAACAATACTTGGCATGCTTTCCGTTGCCTACTATCCCGTCTTTGGTCTTGACCAGAGATCATCTTTCAAGCATTTCTTCAGATGATCCTTCTTTACACTGTGAAATCTGACCAATGAGACCTGCAGATCTAAAAAAGCTAGAAGTGTTTAACCAATATTGTTGCCACAAAATTCTGCAGATTCGCTCGTACCATTTTGTCTCCAGTACAACTATATAAGCACTTTAGTTTCTGAATAGGACGTTGGTGGTGAATATTTTTTATAGAGATTACTCCAGACAAGGCATGAAGCCACTTAATATAAGGAGCTATAAAAGAAATCGTACAAGGTCAAAAACTAGTCATCAATAAGTGTTAGATAGATAGATTCTTACCCAGAAAACAGCAATTCTTCCCCCTTTGTCAGAAACATTGCTCATAGAAAGAAAAAAAAGAGAAGCAAGAGTTACAAGGCTGCTGAACATAAACCCAGTGTAAAACATCATTTTTTTTTAATTACATTTTCACCCCAAACAAGGCGCATTGCCACTTTGGAGGGGCAGCAACTACTGGGGCACTATGTTGGGATTTGGGCAGCAAGATGTCGGTTCATGTTGCACTTGAACTTTTGCATGTCAGTACAGTTGGGGAAGCAGGAACCTGGAATGGAATTCCAGAGTCTAGCGGTTCTGGGGAAGAAACTACTGGAGTAGAAAGATCTTTTACATCTAGGGATCTCTACAGTGTGGGGGTGGGATTTAGCTGCCTGTCGGGTTTGTCGAGGGTGTCTACGTCGTGGGGGCACAAGTGTCTGCAGTTTGTCAGAGCATTCACCATTAAAATACTTGTAGAACAGGCAGAGGGATGCAACTTTTCGTCGATGGGACAGAGGCTGAAGCTTAGATGCCAGCTCAGGGTCTATCAGATTGGCGACTCTCTTTTGAACCTCGTCTAGGAGCAAGAGACTAGTAGCAGATGCACCAGCCCAAATGTGACAACAATACTCCATACATGGGCGAATGGTGGCCTTATAGAGGTACAGGATACTTTCAGGTGTCAGTAGTTTTCTAGCACGGTAGAGAGAGCCTACCTTTTTCGCAGCGGCCCTGGCAATGTTTTCAATATAATTGTTCCAACTCATGTTTCCTGTGAACGTTAGGCCAAGGAGTTTGAAAGATGTACTCTCAGACAGGGAGTCACTGGCCATTGCTATTGGTGGTAGAGAAGGTTTCTTGTAATTATTGAAGGAAACCAGTTTAGTCTTGGCAGCATTGAATGTGACCATCCATTTATGTCCCCATTCCACTACAGATTGGAGGTCATCCTCTAGTGTTTTTGCCATTTCTTTAGATATGTGTTCGTTTGTTTTCCTGTCATGCCTGTTATAGAGTGTAGTGTCATCAGCATATATACCCATCTCAGAGGCAGTTTTGTCGGGAAGGTCATTAATAAATATTAGGAACAATAGAGGCCCAAGGATAGACCCCTGAGGCACTCCCGCATTTATATCACACTGTTTAGACGTACGGCCGTCGAGAACAACCTGGATTTTCTCTTATCTAAGAAGGATTTAATTATGTTAAGTATTCTACCAGTGATACCGTATGATTTAATTTTCCTGAGAAGACCGTTGTGCCATACCCTGTCAAAAGCTTTAGATATATCTAGAGCTACCGCTCTGCTCTCCCCGGCTTTGTCCAGTGAATGGTATATACGTTCAGAGATTACAGTGAGGATGTTTGCTGTGGAACGGGCTTGTCTAAATCCATATTGTTTGTCAGTCAGAAGTTTAGCATCTGTAAGGTGCCGGACTAGAGCATAGTTAATTAAGGTCTCAAATATTTTGGCGAAAAGTGAGAGGAGGCTAATGGGGCGATAATTTGATGGGTCAGTTCTTTCACCAGAAGTCTTGAATATTGGTACCACAGAAGCAGTTTTCCAACAGCCTGGAAAGCATGATTCATTAAGGCATTGGCATTTGTTGTAGAGTTTGGAGAGAACTGGAGCTACTTCGGCTGAGCACATTTTTAATAGCACAGCTGGGATGAGATCAGGTCCACATGCTTTTGAAGTGTCAAGGTTTTTTATAATAGCGTGTACCTGAGCAGGGGTGATTTTTAGATTGTCTAGCGTGGCGTCTGTCCGCAAAGGAACGTCAGGCAGGGGGTGGTTGGTAGGGTCCAGTATGGAGTTCGAGGCAAACCGGCTGGCAAGCATATTAGCCTTGTCGGTTGCTGAGCAAACAACCTCGTGATTGTTGGTTAGCGGGGGAATTGTTGATTGCCCATTATTTACTACACTGTTGTAGATTTTCCAGAAGTCACGATTTCCTAATTTTTGTGCTTCGATGTTTTTTTTAGTGGTTTCAGTAAATTCTCTCTTAGATGTCGCTATTTCTTTCTTAACGTCACTTCTAGCTTCTATATACTTCTGTTTGTTTGAACTGGACTTATGTCGGTTAAATCTGCGGTATGCATGCTGCCTTTGAGCAATGGCAGTTGCGCAAGTCGAAGTAAACCATTGGGGAGAGTGGGGCTTGCTATAAAATTTCCACATGGGAACATGTGCTTCCATTGCTGTTTTGAACCATTCAGTGGTCTCATTTGCGCACTGTTCAGCAGGAAGAGAAAAAATATTTCCCCATGGGGCATCTCTGATAAGATCTCTGATGGCTTCTCAGTCAGCCTTTTTATAATATCTCGTTGTTTTGAGCACTGGCTCTTCAGTTTTGGGTCTAGAATTTAGGGCAATTTCTACCATTATCACTGCATGGTCAGCGTTTCCGAGTGGGCTGTCAGCATTTGTTGTACAATCCTCGGGAACTGTAGTCAGAAACAGATCTAGAAGTGATGCTTGTTGTTCTTGCTGGTCAGGGAAACGTAACCATTTGTGATAGGGAGTGAGATATAGCAAAACTATGTGTTGTGCTTCCCGCTGCATCTGTGTGAGTAGAGAATCCAAGCCAGTTTTTGTGGTGAGCATTAAAGTCACCAAATACATATACCTGTGCGCTAGTGTCAAGGGAGAGTGCTGTGTCTATGCTGTCAGAGACTTTGTTTATTATGGTGCAGTCCTGGGTCGAGGGAGAGCGGTAGAGAAAATAAAAGTAGCTAATGTGTTGTATGTTTAGTCTAAAGCACATAAAGGTTTGATCGTCCGTTTCTAGGTTTGTTTCTCTAGTCATGGGGAGGGTGTTACGAATGTAGACTCCAAGTCTGTGCATATGTCTGTCAGAGTCCTTACAGCAGAGTGGGAGATAGCCAGGCATGTTAAAGTAGTTAGAGGAAATGGAGGAGTGTAGGTTAGTCTCGCTTAGTGCTAAGATATCCGGGGTATTTGTTAGAAGAAATGCTTCGACATCAGCTAAATTAGTTTTAAGCCCACGGATGTTAGTGAATGCAAGCCTCAAGGGAGGAGGCGAATTGCATTTGTTTGTCCCTAGGCCTGGTTTAAGCTTATTTTTTGATATTACTGTCATCATGTTTTTAAAGAGTTTCAGTTAGGTGAGGGGGAGCTGAACAAGAGGTTATGCAGGGTAACAGACATGCAACACAAGTAGACCATTTGGTGACCTTTCTTCAACTAGGACTGTGGCCTCGGGAAAGCCCATCGGGAATGAGTGCAGGGTCCCTTTCCATGCGCGACATGGCACTACAAACATCCCGATATTATACAACTGTTGATGGAGCAGCCGCTCTAAGCGCTACCAAAGAGTTAGGGCACCTGTACTACCAGTCGGAAACAGCAGCCAGGAACTGTCAATCCGGTACCCTCAGCCCATCAGAATAAGATCACCCCAATCTAATTGCACAGGCATTTGTGCATGTTTACTGGTTTCCTATTATGACAGAATGTGTGGTATTAGGCCGGAAGGTGGGAAAAACTAGTAATGCCCTCAAAAGATGAGAACTCGCCCGTCAGCATTAAAACTTAAGTGTCCAGCATCCTTCCCCTATCTTAGGAAAGGTGGTGATGCTTGGATGGGTACATACTCTATTCCAATAATGATTCCAAGATAAACATTGACTGGTCTGACAACACGAGAAGAATTATGTTGATTTTTTTTTTCTTTTTACAAAGGCATCACCACTTATCAAGGCCAAGAGGCCACTTGAGGATAAGGGTTAAAGAGTGTACAGTAGACAATTGGACAATAAAGTAATCATTAGTAATGGAAATTTGGTAAATTTGTTAACTTATATGGAACGGCTCATCAAGAACTTGTTTACATTAGACTTGAAGACAGCCATATTGTAGTCAGCTGGAAAGCAGGAAAACGAAAAACAATTCCACAGGCGTGCAGTTCTAAGAAAGAAGCTTTGTTCATGGAATCTACATTTAGGTTTAGGCACATAAAGAGTGGGGGGAATCATTGATAGTGTTTTCTGCCAGACAGGTGTTTCTTGTGAAACTTTGGTGAGGGGAACCATAGATTGGAGCTCAGTCGAGCACTTGCCATGAAAATAACGATAAAGCAGAGACAAACTCGCAACATCTCTTCTGTGAAAAAGAGGTTGCAGGAAAGAGAAAAGGATATCCCCTATGAGGCTACAAAGTCCATTTTGAACTCTATCAAGGCCGGATAAGTCCTTTCTAGCAGTTCCTGCCCAGATGTGGCAACAGTACTCCATCCTTGGACGTACCTGGCTTATAGAGAATTGCATCAGCAGTGAGATATCTACTGGATCGATAGAAGGATCCCACCATTTTTCCAGCGGCCTTGGCAACGGATTTAATGTATGTGTTCCATTTCAGATCAGGAGTAAATGTCAAGCCCAGAAGCTTGTCCAAACATGTGGCCTCCCCAAGACGAGAGCCATTCATTTCAATTGATGCCAGATGGGGATCAGTGTTGATGATGTAAAGATAAAAGCTTGGTTTTAGAAGCATTAAAAGTAACGAGCCACCTCTTTCCCCATTGTACCACTTACTCAAGATCAGAGGAGAGAGAATCGGAGAGAACTTGGTCGTTTAGTCTTAGATGTGCATCCATAGATAGTAGTGTCATCAGCATAAATGTCTACGGATGATGTAAGGATGGTTTTGAATTGAAAACCATTTTTGGTTTCAGAAGAAAAGAAAAATATTGTTTTAAACAAAATGGTAGTCGTCAATTAGAGAAGCTTTGAATTGTAAAAGCTAAAACGAAGAATAGGTTTTTCGTTGGGTAGTCAATCTCTACAAGTGTCAGATTGTAAAAGTCTGCAGACAGAGAGGAAATTCCTTCTCGTGTTGGATACAAATCGTGTGGGAATTCGATAGTTTTATGAAATCATTCTGGTTTCTGATTGGTTGCTAGCAGAACATGGCTCTATTTGATTGGTCAGTTCCTATAGCCAGTGTCTATAAGTAGAAGCTTCCAACTTTCTGTAATCATACCCCATTATATAAAAAAAACATTTTTTACTCATGCGTTGATTTTGGATTTTGTACTTTCAAGTTCGTATTATTTAAATTATTTGAACTTGAGTGCCATTTCCAAGTTTCGATTGATCTAACCTTTGCCCTTCTTCAGGTGTATTGTGTTGAAATTTGCATGGAATTTTGCGCGAAAGCTTTTTTTTGTAATCAATAGGAGTAGTATGCTCTTGTTCTGTCAGCCATGACTGAAGTAGAAATCCTAAGTAATTCACAATTGTATTTTAAGTGTCGCCTGCATGGAGGATTGAACCTTCAACCTCCAAAAGAGTGTAACTTTACAAGTGAGAACTCCAAATTATGTACAGATTCCAGATTTGGACAAAGATTTCAGAGTTCGACCAGATACAGCTGAAAAATGTTGGAAATTATGTCAATCTAAACGTTGTGAAAATAATACGCAAGATGAGAACAGTAGTTTGAATAATCCAAATAATAGGAATTATCAATCCTCATCTCAAAAATTCAGAAACATAATCTGGACTTGTTTGATTAGCGACTTTTATTTTATTATATATTTTAAATATTTCTGTCTTTTTAAAAATTTTTTTTGACTATAACAATCTATACTAACATACAATCGTTTTCTTCTTTCTTACTCGCATATGTCTTGGTTCCCCAACAAAAGAGGTAACTCCCTCCCGTTTGTCCAGTCGTCCGTTTGTACTTTTCTCAATATCCATGCCTTGAATTTTTTTGTAAATGTTGCACAAACATTAGTCATGGTGAAAGTAAATTTTTCACTTGTGGAGGGGGACACTGCATGCTCAGCTTATTTTTTGTTTTATGTAAATCTCTTTTTTCAAGTTTGTTGCGCATTATCATTATTTGAATTTCTTGGATCAATCAAGCCACAAATAGATGAGTCCATCAGATCGTACTGTTGGTGTGTGCATGTGTGTGCATCTGGTGGTGAGCTGACAAAATTGGCAAGTTTTTGCCAATTTTGTTCTGATAGCTTCTCTCTACAAATACGGATTTGTTGATCATTCTCTGATGCCAAGTGTTGACCTCTTTGTGTCACAAGTATTGTGCTTATTGTCATGAGAAGCTGACATCTTTGGTGACCTTGTAGGAAGTGCCAGACAGGCGTACTTGCCAGCTGCATCAGATAATTGCCTCTATTCTCAAAGAATACACTTCTTTCTCCTGAAGGCTAAGAAAAATGATTCTTCTTTTTGGCCATTATTGTTCATCTTTTGTGTCCATCTTTGACAATGTTCGGCTTTGTTATTTGTTGGCTAAAAATCAAAATGGTGGAAAATGAAACCCCCCCCTCTTAATTATAAGACTCTTCGAAAGTATGTATTGAGTTTCAAAGAAGAGCAGAAAATTATTTTAATAGTGATCAGAGAAGAGTATGTCTGCTGAGCTTGATTTTGTAATCTGTTTTCAACAAGAATGTATATTTGTAAAATTCTGTCATTTAATAGCTATGAAACTTCTATTTCAAATGTGCACACTCAGACCAACAGACAACCAGTACTTGTTTCGGCATTCATCCTGGAGTGGTTGGGTCAGTTCCATCCAGAGAATTGGCTATATCCCGAAAAAATGCTGATCAGGAAACTTCCCTATTTTTTTTTGCTTCCTTGAGTGTACTAACATGCAGAAAATTAAATCTAATATAAACGGACATCTCGTTGCTCAACTCCACTGTAGACATGATACCAAGTAGAAGCTCCTCACGTCCAAGTGGTAATATGCTTTGTTTGGGATGAAAAAAGATTTAAAAAAAAAACCAAAGCAACCATAAAAACTGGCTTTACTAAATCTAACCGTAAGATTTATGCGTGCTATTTTTTATAGTATCATAAAGAATTTGGAGGTACACGCTATCAGGAATTTCTTGAATTAAGCGATGTTAGAAATGAAGAAATACTACCAAATGTCAATCAGAAAATGCTGAGATTGCATATTTCAAGAAGTCTTTAACTGCAAAGAAATATTGAACGTTGTCATGGGAAGAAAATTTAATTTTTCATATGTTTTGAAGCAAATTTTTGGTAAAGTAAAAAAAAGTTGCAAAAATATTGATGTCAACATTTAAGTCTATGAATGTTTCAAGATAAATCAATTTGTTTTTTAACTTGGAAAAAATGCCAGAGAAATGTATGGAATGCTTCAGACTACTTTTGGATCATCATGCATGAATCAAGCATCGGATTTTGAGTGGCATAAGAGATTTAAGGAAGGCAGGGAATCTGTATGGGATGATGAAAGGTGTGGGAGGAATAAGGAAGTTAGAACACCAGAGTTGATTGGCCAAATAAAGACTTTCATGGATAAGAACTGCTGTGTGTCTGTAGAAATAATTAAGTGCACAGTTTGCACAATTATTCACAAGGAACTGAAGATGCGAAAGATTTGCGCGAATGCATCAGTCCACAACTCCATCTTTGCCACAGACTATTTGATCAAAATGGGTATCAAGACGGTTCCTTACTCTTCATATAGTTCAGACCTTTTTCCCTGTGATCTTTGGTTATTCCCTAAGCTCAAGGAAAAATCTAGAGGCTGTATGTGTACAAGGTGCTTCCAATAAGTTTCCAGACTTTTTTGTGTAGACAATTGCAAAGATGATGAAAGAGGCTGTGATGAGGGTCATTGACACGTTCATACAAGAGGACTTTCATGGGGCTTCCAGAACTTGCTGGAACAGTACAAGTGCATTCTAGTCAGAGGATATTACTTTGAAGGAGACTAGAGTTTCATGTGTGCACTATCGATGAGTGCTCATATGAAAACAATCTGGAAACTTAATGAAGGCATATATATATATATATATATATATATATATATATATATATAGCGCACATGATTTTGTCCTGTTCTTTTTATTATTAGATTAACATAACAAATTCAGAAAAGGTATGACAATTTTAAATATGCATGGTCATAATTTGTGACTTGCAAAAAAAAAAAAAAAATTCATGTGTTATCCAACAACTGCAAATTGCCATCCTCATGATTGAAGGACGATCACATATTAAAATTGTATAGCAAATTTCTAGATTTCTTTTATAATAAAAACTTGCAGAACAAAAACAAAAAAAAAAAAGTGAATTCCAATCAAAATGTATTTTATTAGTAAAGCTTTTACTGATACATTTGATTGGAATCCATTACTTTTTTTTTTTGTTCTGACAGTTTTTATTACCAAAGAAATCTAGAAATTTAGCACAAAATTCTGGTAGACATGATAAGAAAAAAACGAATGTACACATGTCTAGTTTGTAGTGGAATGGGGTTGTAAATGAATAGTAACATTTAATCTAAAAGTTTTAAATTGAAAGTCATGTTTAATTTCAAAAGAGTTTCCGATGGATAGCTAATCTGTATAAGTTCATGAAGATGAAAAAGCTTTCGGTGGGTAGCTAATCTGTAAAAGTCTTGAACTTTAAACTTTTGCAGACACAGAGCAAAGATTTTTCTCGTGTGGATACAAAAAATTATGTGCAGGAATTCTAAAAGATCCAAAAGTTTCTGATTGGTTGCTAAAAGGACATGCCTCCATTTGATTGGTCAGTTCCTATCCCCAGTAAAACCTTCAAATTGTCTTTAATCATATTTCGATTTTTATAAAAATATTGAAACATCAAGCTTCTTTCCTTTAACAATTCTAAGAAACTTTCTCAACCGCCAATCACCATGATTAATAACACTCTATTTGAGAACTCATCATTCAAACTAATAATTTATATTTTTGTTGCATATACTATTATCCAATATTATTTTGATTAGCCATATATACTAATGGTTTAACAAAAACTATGGGAAATCAAGCCTCTTGGGCTAAATAGCATTTTTAACTCGTACGTTGGTAGATAGTTTAATTGATAATAGGGTTCACACAATCTTGAAGAGTCTTTGAATTTTGGCTTTTGCCTTGAAATGGCCTTATTTCTATTATTACCTTGAAAAATCCTTGAAAATATGGAAAATGTTTTGAAAATGCCTTGAAAATTGTATTTATGTCCAGTAAAAATTTGTGTTGCAATATTAAAATTAAAATCAAAATAAATACCATTAAGTTGTTATTTAATTATTAATAAAAATGATTAAAATATTAAGAATAAATAAAAATAAATGCTATTAAATCGTTATTCATTTATTAATAAACATACCATTAAAATAGTTTTTCAATATTGAAAATAAAATCCAAATACATTGTTCTGAAATCACATCATATTATTGTGGATACAAGAGTTATGTCCCTTTATTACAAAACTATCTGATGTTTTCCATATAATAACATCTGGTAGTTTTGTGATAAAGGGATGCAACTCTTGTAACCGTAATACTGGAAATTCAAAATCTAAAAGTAAAATGAATACAATGTAGACCAACTACAATGGGGAAAATAACATTTACTTGCGCTTGGTTGACTAAATATAAGTAAATCAGGGAATGTAAATATGATTGTCAACAGGTATATTGTTTTATATGTAAATGAAAATGACTTTTCTGTTGTCAATTATTAAGTGTTTTGGTTTATGATATCATTGTTTATATATCAAATTTTGTTGAGAAAACTTGAATTTTGTCTAGAGAAGTCATTGAAAAACTTTGAAAAGTTCTTGAAAATGGATATTAAAAATCTTTATGAACCCTGGTTAATATTCACGATTAAATGAAACTCTTGACTCATTTTGAAATTGTCAGTCAGTTTCATGACAAGTTGTAATGTTATTTCTTCAGTCCACATGAAATCATTATCATAAACATAATTTTTACAAAACTTCTGGGACACATTCTCAGAACCCGGTGGTCATTTTCTTTTTAGACTGGTATGACCTTGTAAGGAATGTTGTAACCATACATCCGGTTTACGATTTCCGGTTGCGCATGAGTACATAAACATAAACCCACAACAGCGTAAATAAAATCGTTGCCCATTTTTTTTTTCCACGTTTAAATTGTCCAAATAAACAATTGTTAATACTTTCTGCTTTTTTTTTTTTTTTTTTTTACATCGTTCATTTCCGCATTGTCTTAATTAGTTTTATTGATCTTATTATTAACATATAAATTAAATATTTGACCCAATGGGTCATGAATGTTTGTTTAAGATAGAATGTAACTTTTTTTTCATTTATTTTCATTTTCTATTTAAAAAGCCAGTCTTAACATGGGGAGAGTGTTTTTTTTAAACTATTCTGTACTTTCAACTAACAATTTCATTTAAAAAAGATATATCAAAATTTGAATTCAAGTATTATGGTATCTGTTCAGTGAACATTTACCTACAAGTATGGCAAACCACTTATAATTCAATGGCTGTAATTTTTTTTTTCAAAAATAAACAATTATAAACAGAATGACTCATAGAAATCTATCTTTTTTCATTTTAATATACTTTCACCAAAATGTTTCTGTTATGTCACAAAAAACTATTTTCTTTACATCACAAGTGTCTAGCTCATATATTAATTCCATTGCTAATATAACATACTGACCCAACGGGTCACGGGTAGTCTAGTATATGTATAAAATGAATTTTTTTTTATTTTTTTTTTTTAATTACATTTTCACCCCAAACAAGGCAAATTGCCACTTTGGTGTAGGGGGCTACTATCAGGGGCAACAACTACTGGGGTACTATGTAGGGATTTGGGCAGCAAGGTGTCGGTTCACGTTACACTTGAACTTATGCACGTCAGTACTGTTGGGGAAGCAGGGACCTGGAATGGAATTCCAGAGTCTTGCGGTTCTGGGGAAGAAACTATTGGAGTAAAAAGATCTTTTACATCTAGGGATCTCTACAGTGTGGGGGTGGGATCTAGTAGCCTGTCGGGTTTGTCGAGGGTGCTTGCGTCGTGGGGGCACAAGTGATTGCAGTTCGTCAGAGCATTCACCACTAAAATACTTGTAGAAAAGGCAGAGGGATGCAACATTTCGTTGATGGGACAGAGGCTGAAGCTTAGATGCCAGTTCAGGGCCTATCAGGTTTGCGACTCTCTTTTGAACCTTGTCAAGGAGCGAGAGACTAGTAGCAGATGCACCAGCCCAAATGTGGCAGCAATACTCCATACATGGGCGAATGGTGGCCTTATAGAGGTACAGGATACTTTCGGGTGTTAGTAGTTTTCTAGCACGGTAGAGAGAGCCTACCTTTCTTGCAGCGGCCCTGGCAATGCCTTCAATGTAATTGTTCCAACTCATGTTTCCTGTGAACGTTAGGCCAAGGAGTTTGAAAGATGGACTCTCAGATAAAGAGTCGTTGGCCATTGCTATTGGTGGTAGAGAGGGTTTCTTGTAATTATTGAATGAAACTAGTTTAGTCTTGGCAGCATTGAACGCGACCAACCACTTTTGTCCCCATTCCACTACAGATTGGAGGTCTTCCTCTAGTGTTTCTGCCATTTCTTTAGAAATGTGTTCATTCGTCTTCCTGTCGTGTCTGCCATAGAGTGTAGTGTCATCAGCATATATACCCATCTCAGAGGCAATGTTGTCGGGGAGGTCATTTATGAATATCAGGAAAAATAGAGGTCCAAGGATAGAACCCTGGGGCACTCCCGCATTTATATCATATTGTTTAGATGTGCGACCGTCGAGGACTACCTGGATTTTTCTCTTATCTAAGAAGGATTTAATTATGTTAAGTATTCTACCAGTGATACCGTATGATCTGATTTTACTGAGGAGACCCTCATGCCATACCCTGTCAAAAGCCTTAGATATATCTAGAGCTACCGCTCTGCCTTCCCCCGCTTTGTCCAGTGAATGGTATATACGTTCAGAGATCACAGTGAGGATGTCTGCTGTGGAACGGGCTTGTCTAAATCCATATTGTTTGTCAGTCAGTAGTTTAGCATCTGTAAGATGATGGACTAGAGCATGGTTAATTATGGTCTCAAATATTTTGGCAAAAAGTGGGAGGAGGCTAATGGGGCGATAATTTGATGGGTCTGTCCTTTCGCCAGAATTCTTGAATACTGGTACAACAGAAGCAGTTTTCCAACAGCCCGGAAAGCAAGCTTCATTAAGACATTTGTTGTAGAGTTTGGAGAGAACTGAAGCTACTTCGGCTGAGCACTTTTTTAATAGCACAG
Organism: Euprymna scolopes; assembly: GCF_053919585.1. Classification (NCBI taxonomy): domain Eukaryota; kingdom Metazoa; phylum Mollusca; class Cephalopoda; order Sepiida; family Sepiolidae; genus Euprymna; species Euprymna scolopes. The sequence continues at coordinate 179,216,410 of NC_136485.1, read as the reverse complement.
CTGGGATAAGATCGGGTCCACATGCTTTTGAGGTGTCAAGGTTTTTTATGATAGCATGCACCTGAGCAGGGGTGGTTTTCAGATCGTCTAGTGTGGCGTCTGTCCGCATAGGAAAGTCAGGTAGGGGGTGGTTGGAAGGGTCCAGTGTGGAGTTTGAGGCAAACCGACTGGCAAGCATGTTAGCCTTGTCGGTTGCTGAGGAGACAACCTCGTGATTGTTGGTTAGTGGGGGAATTGTTGATTGCCCATTATTTACTACACTGTTGTAGATTTTCCAGAAGTCTCGAGTTCCTAGTTTTTGTGCTTCGATGCGCTTTTTAGTGGTTTCCGTAAATTCTCTCTTAGCTGTCGCTATTTCTTTCTTAACGTTATTTCTAGCTTCTATATACTTCAGTCTGTTTGAACTGGACTTATGTCGGTTAAACCTACGGTATGCATGCTGCTTTTGAGTAATGGCAGTTGCACAAGTCGACGTAAACCATTGGGGAGAGTGGGGCTTACTATAAAATTTCCGCATGGGAACATGCGCTTCGATTGCAGTTTTGAACCAGTCAGTGGTCTCGTTTGCACATTGTTCAGCAGGGAGAGAGAAAATATTTTTCCATGGAGCATCTCTAATTAGTTCCCTGATGGCTTCCCAGTCAGCCTTATTATAATATCTCGTTGTTTTGAGCACTGGCTCTTCAGTTTTGGGTCTAGAGTTTAGGGCGATTTCAACCATTATCACTGCATGATCAGCGTTCCCGAGTGGGCTGTGGGCCTTCGTAATGCAGTCATCGGGAACTGTGGTCAAAAACAGATCTAGAAGTGATGCGTGTTGTTCTTCCTGGTCAGGGAAACGGGTTGGAAACGTAACAATTTGTGATAGGGAGTGAGATATAGCGAAGCTATGGGTTGTGCTGCCCGCATTTTCAACATCATTCACACCTAGGAAATGTTGGTAAAATTTGCTTTATATATATGTACCAGCTAAAGTGATGACATCTTAGTGGTCTACTGCTGTAAAATTATTCACCTTGTCATGCACTTGAGAGAAAGATAAAGTCTTCGCATAGTTAGGTTAGTTAAATCGAATATAGTAATGATAATCATATCAACTTTAAACCGAAGAAAAATTCACAAATATAAAAATTTAATCATTTTTTTATAAAAACATTTCTTCTTTCATTGCAGGTTACATCAATTCCGCTGAAGGCTCTGCTCTTGTGAAAACGGGTAACACAGCTGTCATTTGTGGCATCAAAGCTGAACTTGCTGAACCAAAAACAGATGAACCTAAGTTGGGTTACATTGTTCCCAACCTGGAACTTTCTACGCTCTGTTCGCCACAATTTCGTCCGGGTCCACCAGGGGAAAAAGCTCAGATCTGCAGTCAGTTCTTATTAAACAGCATTCAGAATGCCAAGTGTCTTCAACTGTCCGACTTGTGTATCGTTCCACGAAAGTTAGTTTGGGTCTTGTACTGTGACCTCATCTGTCTTGATTATGATGGAAATGTTCTGGATGCGGCTCTCTTGGCCCTAGTAGCAGCACTCTCTAACTGTACTTTGCCTAAAGTAAATGTTGATGAGGATTCTTTGGAGATTACGACGGACTTCAGTGAACGAGTGCCTCTGAAGGTGTTGTCTCATCCGGTTGCAACTACGTTTAGTATTTTCGAGAACAGCATCCTTTTGTTGGATCCATGCAAGGATGAGGAAGAGTTGTCTAGTGGCAGTATTACAGTGATTACGACAGCTGATAAATTGTGTGGGGTACATAAACCGGGTGGGGAAAAGCTTTCTGAAGGGAAATTACAGCAGTGCCTTGAACGTGCGCGTGAGCAAACGTCATTCATACAGAATTTGTTGAAGAAGGCGGAAAAAAGTTTGAAAAAAGAAGAAACCACAACATCCAAGTTGAGTTCAAAAAAGAAAAAACAGTCGAGTTAGTAAATGAAAACAGATTTGTCATATCTTAACGTTTTCGATTGAACGCATTGATTTTTTTTCTATTTTGTACTACATATACTGATAATAAAATCTTTTTCTAAACTTTGTTTATGAGACTTTTTTAATTTTATTTTACAATTGACAAGCTCTGTTCGTTGTTTCGCAGTTTAATTCCTTCATATTTGGATTTTTTTCGACTACTGTTTTCATCTTGAATGTTATTCGCATAACATTTTAGTCAATCTAACCTCTGACCTTCTTCACGCGTACCTTGTTGAACTCTAGCAACCTGCACAGAATTTGAAACAGAATACTTAATTTAACAGGGTTTGCACAGGCTTGAAAAGTCTTTGAATTTTGATTTTTGCCTCCAAAAGACCTAATTTCTATTATTATCTTGAAAAATCCTTGAAAATATGGAAAATGTTTTGAAAATGTCTTTAAAGGCTTTGAAAATTTTATTCTTTATGTCTAGTAAAAATTTGTATTGAATTATTAAAAATAAAATCAAACCAAACACTACTATTAATACTACCAGACCTGAGCTACTGAACCTGATTTGCCCCTGTGCCTGGTCTCTTGGCCAAAATTGTGAAAAAAATATTAAAATGCATTAATAACCTTTTGCCTTTCATCTACCACCAGTATTCAGCCTTTGTGTGCCAGTCCGCCCAACAGGTGGAGTCCTCCTTGATACACAGGTACTTTCTGCAGTGGGTGCACCAGAACCTTGTCTTCACCTTTTCTTGTGTGTGTGTGTGTGGGGGGGGGTATTTTTGTAAGATATTCCGGAGGGGGGTGTCTGTTGTATCTCAGGTATTTCTCCATGCACACAGTACAGATGTGGTCAGATGAGGTGCCAGAGGGAATTTCAGGGAAGTGGTTGCCTGGCTTCAGGTGTTGAGTACAGGGTTTTTGTTGTCCTCTGTGAACAGCTGTAGAATGGTAGTTTCCTGCCAGTTCCAGACACAGTGTTTGTATATATCTTGTAAAGTACAGAGGTTTTCTGGCAGCTCCTTGTGTAGAAAAGTACAGCACATAGAAACTGTAGCAAGCCCACATGAAGAATTTGATGGCGCCAGCAGTAGTGGCGTCGTGAAAGGTGAAGGCAGGCCATCTGGTCGTTCTTGTCACAACCGCTCATGTGCTTGTTGTATTCCAAGACATGCTGTGGAATGCTCACTTCAGTGAAAGTATCATCCTTCTTCTTCCTGTTGACAGTTCCCATCTTTACATGGTAGTTTAGATGAAGGTGATGGGCCTGTTGTCCTGCCATATCATACGCGATGCTATCCTGCCACAGGTAGCGGCTTTCACCTTGAGGGAGTTTCTTGACTGTCTTAAAAGACTTTGGAAAGAACTTTCTTTTCTGTAGGAGAATTCCAACAACCCCAGTTTATTGGTGGTTCACAGCATATTTGGCCAGAATCACCGAGTTGTAGAAGAGGTCCATGACCAGAATGTGTGAGTTGCCCTCCATCCCAGCCGGCGTCAAGAGATGGACAGCAGTGTTCCCGACCCCACCCAATTCTTGAACTGGCATTAGTGCTGCCCCAGTGTAGACTTCTGCATCGAGAATATATCCAGAAATGATTTGATGCCCCATTTTGTGGGCTTGTCTTTTATGTTACTGTTTTATCGCAATTTTTCATGGGAATCATTCTCTCATCCAAGCTCTGGTGGTGTCTGGACTGGTAGTGGTGTTGGAACTTGAGGAATATATACTCCAGAGCAGGCCTGAACTTGTAGATTCTGTCTCTCTTGCCAATACCAGCATCCTCCTCATCAACCACATCAAGTGCAATGTGAACAAACATCTTTCTACTCGTCTCCCTTCATGGTACCCCTGCAAATTATATCCCCGATAGTAGCCCTCTACTTCAAAGTGGCACTGTGCCTTGTTTGGGGTGAAAATTGAAAAAACAAAAAACAAAAAAAACTTTAGTTTACAAAACAACTCACAACTCCGTCAAAACAAAGGAAGCCATTTACAGAACGTTAGGCTTGTGCTAAATTGAGGTCAAGCAGCGATTGGGTAGCTTTTGTTAATTCCCTGACTGCACAAAAACACATGATTGGAAAAAAACTGGTTCAGTGGTAACTCGGTAGATAGCATGTTTGGAAATTACCGGTATATCTGTAACTCGGTCTGATAGAATTAAATTATTTAAGTATTAATAAAAATACCATTAAAATATTCTTATAAATTGAAAATAAAATTGGAATACATTGTTCTGAAATTGCATAGTATTGTGGATACAAGAGTTACGTCCCTTCATCACAAAATTACCTTAGATAGTTTTGTGATAAAGGGACATAACTCCATTATTTTTTGGCGGGGAGGGGGCGGCTGGCCTAGTTTTTTGTCAAATTTATTTTCTTGCTTTTTTTTTTTTTTTTTTCTTCAAGGTGGAAGCATTCAAATCTCTTTATTTTGAGATTCTCATTTACAATTTTTTTGGGGTTGGGTAGCACAAGGAGGAAGGATTAGTGGTTGGCCGCCATAAATATACTTGACCCCCCCCCCAATATACTTTCCTTGCATTGATGGAATTCTTAAATGGTGAAGCCTGCTAGCATTTTTGTGTGAAAAAATAATTAAAATAATTAAGAATAAAAAAAAACATGTTTTTGTGACATAGTTGTGTAAACAGACGCATAAGAATGGTTCTACTGCTAATCTTAATATAGATATTGGCATATTGTGATACCCTGCCCTTATCATACGTCAACCAGGGGTGGTAACATAATGAAGACTGTTTTGCCATGCCCTATATCATCAGCAGCTTTTCCTACCAGTCAGGATATAAAAACAATATCTTCTTTATAATAACGAGCAATGTGTATTTGTTTGTATATAAATAAATGTATCTACTTCCATCCCATCACACAAAAGTTAGCAAGTAAAACATGTGCCTTTTCTATCCCATGCATGAAACACTTTGAGGCGGTGAGGTAAAGTGAGAAAACAAATAGCAAGTCAGACAACCACCTCAGACTTAATTTGCTGCTTGAAATGAATTTGAATGAAATCCTCCACCTGATAATAAAAAGTCAACCATGTTTTTTCTTTACATCGTCAGAAAAGATAATTTATATATGAAAAGTTTGTTAATCTAATTCTATTTAATATAAATATTTTAATAAGATGTCGAGATAAACACTTTAAATAAATAAAAAATTTTTTTTAGATTGGTAGACTACTTTGCCATTTTACTTAATACTTTTTTTAATGTATATCTTGTTTCAAAATCCCACGTCTTTCTAGAAGGATATCTGGAACTTATAGAAGGGACCATGTGAAGGTTGCCAACATTCTGAAGTGAAAGTGCTTCTGTGGAATAAACTGTATTCGAACTTGGCACACCCAGGTTGTTAGTCCGTGTCATTAACCACTGAGCCACCATCACCTCTGCTGTTGCTACTGCTTGTTGCTATTGTTTGTAGTACCATAGAATGAAACAAATTTCTATGTATTTGCATGCAGTAAAAATCGTTGCATGAATGGAAAAACACTTTTTTCTAATGACAAAATGATTTATTTTTATTACACCATTCGGTGTAGGTGGAATAAAGTTAGACAGCATCCATATGAAGAAAGTGTTTTTGCCGAAAGTCTGTCAACTGTTATCTTAAGTAGTGATGAGTCGATTCCGATACAATTACCGATTCCAATTCCAATTCTTTATAAATAAATTTCTAAATATTTAACTATATTTTTTTTCCCCGATTTCGGCAAAAACGCATGTTACATGTGCAGATATTTTCTCAAATGTAAAAATAAACTTGTGGGGGATAGTTTATAGATTTTAGTTTTATTGATAATTTAAAATCAATAAATATTTAATATTTTAACATTACTACCAGAATTGCAAATTTTGTTTTTAAACAAAATCAAAGAATCTTTTTTGGCATTCCTATGCCCCAAAATGTTCTGATTCCTGATTCCCATTAATTGTCCCAACACTCTTAATCTTAAGGTGAAGATATTCAATGCTTGAACGTGAATAGAAAAAGAGGACACCTTTCTTTGTTGCTTCCAGGAATCTCTCCGCTGGCCGACTGTGATTTCCAAATGGGCTGAAGTATTTCAGAGGACATATGGAATTAATGCACCCTGCAAACAGTGTGTAACCAAATCACCTAACAAGAACAGTTCTTCATGAAAAAATAAGGCATTTTTTATGACTGCTACAAGTCCCTTTTGGCGTTGGTGACGTAATCCAACCATTATTGTAATTATTTATGGTCAAATGAAAATAAATCCTGTAGTGTTTTTGGGACAAATGAAATCAATGCACCCTGCAAGCAGATGGTTAGGGTGTAGCCAAATCACCTAACATTTATTTGTGAGAGAAAATAAGTCTTTATTTATGAGTATTGCTGTACGACTCTTCTAAAGCACCTGATGAAATATTTTTTTTGTGTCGAGAGATTAATTGCGACAATGATGTTGACAGATATGGTTTTGAATATTTTGTTGATTACGTTACAACCACGACAAAGAAAGTGCACTTGTCCGGATTCAATTTCAATCCTAATTTCAATTCTGTATGTAAATTAACCAGATTTTACGTTAGAAGTGTGTTCTTAAAAAAAACTTTTCTTTTTTTTTTGTCTTTTTACCCCAGACAAGGCATATTGCCACTTGGCACGTAAAGGGCTACTATTTGGGATTGTATCTAATGGGATTGTAGGGAGTTGAGTAGTGAGATACCTGCTCACATTACATTTAAAATTCTGCATGTCAGTACAAACAGGAAAGCAGGAAACAGTAAGGGAATTCCAAAGTCTAGCAGTTCAGTGGGGGGAGGGGACAATAAAGTAGAAGGCTTTCCGTCATCTAGGGACCTCAACAGTGAAGGGTGGAAAATTTTTTTTCTGCATATTATATCAACGATCTGTGCATAAATTATGTTACAAGTGTGTTAATCCTTTTTCATTTTTGCAATTTGAGTCGACTCAGAAATTTTTTATGGATGTAAGTAAACTATTTTGAAGAAAAGAAATTCCTAGTTCTTTTATTATATCTGTGTTGGTCAAGCTTATTGACTATGCAAATGTTTGTGCTATAATATCGCTATTGCATATAAAGATCTGTACATAGATAATTTTATATTTACTAGCAGGCCGATCATAAAATATGTATAAAAATTATATTTTAATTCATGCAGATTTCTTATTTCTCATTATAGAGCCAATTCTCTTACTGGGCAACCATTTTTTACTGTTTTAATGTTGTTTACTGATTTAGGGTATTTTGGCACTGCTGAATCAGGAAATGGCGTCTGTTTATCTCCAAGTCAAGTTTTTGTGCCAAGTTTTTTTTTTTTTTTTTTTTTTTTTTTACAAAGGAGAGTCACCACTTATCAAGGCCCGGAGGCTACTCGAGGATAAGGGTTAATAAGCATACAGTGGTCAATGGGACAATAAGAAGAACGGCTCATCAAGAACTTGTTTACGTTGGACTTGAAGACATCATATTATAGTCAGCCAGAAAGCAGGCAAAAGGAAGAGAGCTCCACAGGTGTGCAGTTCTAAGAAAGAAACTTTGTTCATGGAATTTATAATTAGGTTTAGGCACAGATAAAGAGTGGGGGAAATTATTGATAGTGTTTTCCACTAGACGAGTGTTTCTCATGAAAGTTTGGTGAGGGGGGGCATAGATTAGAGCTCAGACGAGCACTTGCCATGAAAATAATGATAAAGCAGAGACAGGCTTGCAACATCTCTTCTGTGAGAAAGAGGTTGCAGGGAAGAGAAAAGGGATTTCCCCAAACCCTCAGATCATATGACAAAATTGATTACATTTTTGTGGTATTATCAGCTGATTTTTGTGAACACATATCATCCTAAATATATTTTTAAAAGAAAAAAAATGTTTTGCCAACAACATATATTGATTACCTGATTGAAACATCGATTACTGAATGGTGGGCATTGATAAAGGTAAGTACATGTAAATTGCATGTTGCTTCATCATTGTTCAAAGTTCAGGACTTGACTTTCTATTTCTTTGCTTTGAACTCCTAGAATGTTCAGCAGTAGGAAATCTGTCTTCAGATTCCAACAGTAGTCAGTCATCATAACTGCATCCCAGCGACCCTGATACCTGGTCTCCATCTCTTTCAGGTCCTGATGGAATCTCTCCCTCTGCTCATTGAACTCAGGTTCTCAGGAAACCAGTCCATATGTGAAAATAGGAAGTTCATCCTGACGCTCATGTTGCATCCCAAGTTTCTGAAAGCAGCCAACATTCTGTTGACTATTTTGCATAGTTTATGGTTTTATTGTTGCCAAGAAAGTTCTTCATTACCAGAACAAATATCTTCCACACTTCCAATTCCACTTCGTTCATTGGGTTTTCAAACTCTGGATCTCTAATGAGCTGCCAGATTTGAAGATTGTCAAAGATGTCAGCTTTTAACTTCTCTGTGGTCAATCCTGGAAAAGTCTGGCACAAGTAAGAGAAGCAGCCATCATTCTTGTTCAGAACCTTGGTGAACTGTTTGATTAACCTGAGCTTGATGTTTAGTGGTGGAAAGAGTCTCTGTTCATCAGAGTCATTGATGATGTTCCTTTCTTTGCAAGGTACTAATCACCCCCACCCCCCGCACAGACCAATCCTCTGTGTATGTTGAACACCAATTTTTGAACGACTTCAAGGTTTTATGACTTCAAACTTATCCATTTTCAGCATAATCACCCCAAACTATCGGACATGAATACTTGTCATTAAAATAATCATTTCCAATCAAAACAATTATTCGACATGGCATTTTACCCCCACTTCTGAAATGTTTCTCACATGTGAACAAAAGCTTAAAAAATATGTGATCATAGTTCAAAAACTTGACCTGATTGAACAAAACTAATGTGATGTTTGGATTCAGTGCATCATATTTGTCCTAAATCAGTTAAAAAATGCAGACAACAAATTTGTTGTTGACCAGTGTAATTATTCAATATTGTTGTAATTATTATAAGCATTATAAAAATTATGAAACATTATTAAAATTCAAGATGAGACCAGTAATCTGAATAATCAATCTTCATCTTAAAAATTCCGAAAAAAGAAATTTTAAGTTTCTGAAAATTGGATGTTAACTTTATTAAAAAAAAAATGCTTGACAAACGGTCACCATATTAAGTGGTGCAAGCATGACATCATAGTGGGATCGAAGGAAGAAGGGAAAGAAAAGCCGAGAGAAAAAAAACGTGTGTCAATGGGGGAAGAGAAAAAGCATATGTCGACAGGACAGAGTTTTCTTTTTCTTTTTTTTTTAAACTACGTAGTAGAAGAATGAGGACTTTTAAACAAGATGCAGGACTTGTTTGACTTCTGAACATTTAACAAGATTTTTCGGACGACCATATTATCGCTGGCTTGGAAAATATGTGTCATATGGCTTGGTGTGGAAATGACCGGTAATAAATAAACGGCGTAAATTGATAGTAACATTTAATGCTACTAAGACTAAGCTTCTTTCCTGTAATAAGAAGAAACTTTTTCAACCATGATTAGTAACACACTACTTGAGAGCACATCATTGAAACTATTTGGCTTAACATTCACAACATGAATTGGAACAATCACATTGAAATTGATGGAAAACCTCTGTCTAATAAAACAATGACATTCTGCATTTAGTCTAGTGCACTGCAGCATCTGTTGTAGCCATACAGTTCAAAGGTGGAGTTGGCTCTCTGGATGCAGGACTGGGTGGATGATAATGAGACAGGTTTTCCCAGTTGCCAGGGTCCCTCTCTCAGCATTGCAGACAAAATCTGATGGAAAAGCAAACCAATATGGTTGGAGTCAATCCAACTGCAGAAGTTGCTGGAAAGATGTGGTGTTTCACCATCTGCCTATCGGGACTCCAAATCGAATTTTTGTTGTGGTCCACTTTCTTAGCTTTTGCCTTTTCCATGTCATCCACAAGGCAGTGCGGCTATTTGTCCATTGCTGGTGAAAATTTGAAAAGATTTCCAATGTAGACGAAAATAACAAAGATCTTCATTGTAGTCATGATTGTTTTTTTTGTAGTCATGATTGTTTTTTTTGTAGTCATGATTGTTTTTTTTGTAGTCATGATTGTTTTTTTTGTAGTCATGATTGTTTTTTTTGTAGTCATGATTGTTTTTTTTGTAGTCATGATTGTTTTTTTTGTTGTCATGATTGTTTTTTTTGTAGTCATGATTGTTTTTTTTGTTGTCATGATTGTTTTTTTTGTAGTCATGATTGTTTTTTTTGTAGTCATGATTGTTTTTTTTGTAGTCATGATTGTTTTTTTTGTAGTCATGATTGTTTTTTTTGTAGTCATGATTGTTTTTTTGTAGTCATGATTGTTTTTTTTGTAGTCATGATTGTTTTTTTTGTAGTCATGATTGTTTTTTTTGTAGTCATGATTGTTTTTTTTGTAGTCATGATTGTTTTTTTTGTAGTCATGATTGTTTTTTTTGTAGTCATGATTGTTTTTTTGTAGTCATGATTGTTTTTTTTGTAGTCATGATTGTTTTTTTTTGTAGTCATGATTGTTTTTTTGTAGTCATGATTGTTTTTTTTGTAGTCATGATTGTTTTTTTTGTAGTCATGATTGTTTTTTTTGTAGTCATGATTGTTTTTTTTGTAGTCATGATTGTTTTTTTTGTAGTCATGATTGTTTTTTTTGTTGTCATGATTGTTTTTTTTGTAGTCATGATTGTTTTTTTTGTAGTCATGATTGTTTTTTTTTGTAGTCATGATTGTTTTTTTTGTAGTCATGATTGTTTTTTTTGTAGTCATGATTGTTTTTTTTGTAGTCATGATTGTTTTTTTTGTTGTCATGATTGTTTTTTTTGTAGTCATGATTGTTTTTTTGTTGTCATGATTGTTTTTTTGTTGTCATGATTGTTTTTTTGTTGTCATGATTGTTTTTTTTGTAGTCATGATTGTTTTTTTTGTAGTCATGATTGTTTTTTTGTTGTCATGATTGTTTTTTTGTTGTCATGATTGTTTTTTTTGTAGTCATGATTGTTTTTTTTGTAGTCATGATTGTTTTTTTTGTTGTCATGATTGTTTTTTTTGTAGTCATGATTGTTTTTTTGTTGTCATGATTGTTTTTTTGTTGTCATGATTGTTTTTTTTGTAGTCATGATTGTTTTTTTGTTGTCATGATTGTTTTTTTGTTGTCATGATTGTTTTTTTTGTAGTCATGATTGTTTTTTTTGTAGTCATGATTGTTTTTTTTGTTGTCATGATTGTTTTTTTGTTGTCATGATTGTTTTTTTGTTGTCATGATTGTTTTTTTTGTTGTCATGATTGTTTTTTTTGTAGTCATGATTGTTTTTTTGTTGTCATGATTGTTTTTTTTGTAGTCATGATTGTTTTTTTTGTAGTCATGATTGTTTTTTTTGTAGTCATGATTGTTTTTTTTGTTGTCATGATTGTTTTTTTTGTAGTCATGATTGTTTTTTTGTTGTCATGATTGTTTTTTGTTGTTGTCATGATTGTTTTTTTTGTTGTCATGATTGTTTTTTTTGTTGTCATGATTGTTTTTTTTGTAGTCATGATTGTTTTTTTTGTTGTCATGATTGTTTTTTTGTTGTCATGATTGTTTTTTTGTTGTCATGATTGTTTTTTTGTTGTCATGATTGTTTTTTTTGTTGTCATGATTGTTTTTTTGTTGTCATGATTGTTTTTTTTTGTAGTCATGATTGTTTTTGTTGTAGTCATGATTGTTTTTTTTGTTGTCATGATTGTTGTTTTGTTGTCATGATTGTTTTTTTGTTGTCATGATTGTTTTTTTGTTGTCATGATTGTTTTTTTTGTAGTCATGATTGTTTTTTTGTTGTCATGATTGTTTTTTTTGTAGTCATGATTGTTTTTTTTGTTGTCATGATTGTTTTTTTGTTGTCATGATTGTTTTTTTGTTGTCATGATTGTTTTTTTTGTTGTCATGATTGTTTTTTTTGTAGTCATGATTGTTTTTTTGTTGTCATGATTGTTTTTTTTGTAGTCATGATTGTTTTTTTTGTAGTCATGATTGTTTTTTTTGTAGTCATGATTGTTTTTTTGTTGTCATGATTGTTTTTTTGTTGTCATGATTGTTTTTTTTGTTGTCATGATTGTTTTTTTTGTAGTCATGATTGTTTTTTTTGTTGTCATGATTGTTTTTTTGTTGTCATGATTGTTTTTTTGTTGTCATGATTGTTTTTTTTGTTGTCATGATTGTTTTTTTTGTTGTCATGATTGTTTTTTTGTTGTCATGATTGTTTTTTTTGTAGTCATGATTGTTTTTTTTGTAGTCATGATTGTTTTTTTTGTAGTCATGATTGTTTTTTTTGTTGTCATGATTGTTTTTTTGTTGTCATGATTGTTTTTTTGTTGTCATGATTGTTTTTTTTGTTGTCATGATTGTTTTTTTTGTTGTCATGATTGTTTTTTTTGTAGTCATGATTGTTTTTTTTGTTGTCATGATTGTTTTTTTTGTAGTCATGATTGTTTTTTTTGTTGTCATGATTGTTTTTTTGTTGTCATGATTGTTTTTTTTGTAGTCATGATTGTTTTTTTTGTAGTCATGATTGTTTTTTTTGTAGTCATGATTGTTTTTTTTGTTGTCATGATTGTTTTTTTTGTAGTCATGATTGTTTTTTTGTTGTCATGATTGTTTTTTTGTTGTCATGATTGTTTTTTTTGTAGTCATGATTGTTTTTTTTGTAGTCATGATTGTTTTTTTTGTTGTCATGATTGTTTTTTTTGTAGTCATGATTGTTTTTTTTGTTGTCATGATTGTTTTTTTTGTAGTCATGATTGTTTTTTTTGTAGTCATGATTGTTTTTTTTGTTGTCATGATTGTTTTTTTGTTGTCATGATTGTTTTTTTGTTGTCATGATTGTTTTTTTTGTTGTCATGATTGTTTTTTTTGTAGTCATGATTGTTTTTTTGTTGTCATGATTGTTTTTTTTGTAGTCATGATTGTTTTTTTTGTAGTCATGATTGTTTTTTTTGTAGTCATGATTGTTTTTTTTGTTGTCATGATTGTTTTTTTTGTAGTCATGATTGTTTTTTTGTTGTCATGATTGTTTTTTGTTGTTGTCATGATTGTTTTTTTTGTTGTCATGATTGTTTTTTTTGTTGTCATGATTGTTTTTTTTGTAGTCATGATTGTTTTTTTTGTTGTCATGATTGTTTTTTTGTTGTCATGATTGTTTTTTTGTTGTCATGATTGTTTTTTTGTTGTCATGATTGTTTTTTTTGTTGTCATGATTGTTTTTTTGTTGTCATGATTGTTTTTTTTGTAGTCATGATTGTTTTTTTTGTAGTCATGATTGTTTTTTTTGTTGTCATGATTGTTTTTTTGTTGTCATGATTGTTTTTTTGTTGTCATGATTGTTTTTTTGTTGTCATGATTGTTTTTTTTGTAGTCATGATTGTTTTTTTTGTTGTCATGATTGTTTTTTTTGTAGTCATGATTGTTTTTTTTGTTGTCATGATTGTTTTTTTGTTGTCATGATTGTTTTTTTGTTGTCATGATTGTTTTTTTTGTTGTCATGATTGTTTTTTTTGTAGTCATGATTGTTTTTTTGTTGTCATGATTGTTTTTTTTGTAGTCATGATTGTTTTTTTGTAGTCATGATTGTTTTTTTTGTAGTCATGATTGTTTTTTTGTTGTCATGATTGTTTTTTTGTTGTCATGATTGTTTTTTTTGTTGTCATGATTGTTTTTTTTGTAGTCATGATTGTTTTTTTGTTGTCATGATTGTTTTTTTGTTGTCATGATTGTTTTTTTGTTGTCATGATTGTTTTTTTTGTTGTCATGATTGTTTTTTTTGTTGTCATGATTGTTTTTTTGTTGTCATGATTGTTTTTTTTGTAGTCATGATTGTTTTTTTTGTAGTCATGATTGTTTTTTTTGTAGTCATGATTGTTTTTTTTGTTGTCATGATTGTTTTTTTTGTAGTCATGATTGTTTTTTTTGTAGTCATGATTGTTTTTTTTGTAGTCATGATTGTTTTTTTTGTAGTCATGATTGTTTTTTTGTAGTCATGATTGTTTTTTTTGTAGTCATGATTGTTTTTTTTTGTAGTCATGATTGTTTTTTTGTAGTCATGATTGTTTTTTTTGTAGTCATGATTGTTTTTTTTGTAGTCATGATTGTTTTTTTTGTAGTCATGATTGTTTTTTTTGTAGTCATGATTGTTTTTTTTTGTAGTCATGATTGTTTTTTTTGTTGTCATGATTGTTTTTTTTGTAGTCATGATTGTTTTTTTTGTAGTCATGATTGTTTTTTTTTGTAGTCATGATTGTTTTTTTTGTAGTCATGATTGTTTTTTTTGTAGTCATGATTGTTTTTTTTGTAGTCATGATTGTTTTTTTTGTTGTCATGATTGTTTTTTTTGTAGTCATGATTGTTTTTTTGTTGTCATGATTGTTTTTTTGTTGTCATGATTGTTTTTTTGTTGTCATGATTGTTTTTTTTGTAGTCATGATTGTTTTTTTTGTAGTCATGATTGTTTTTTTGTTGTCATGATTGTTTTTTTGTTGTCATGATTGTTTTTTTTGTAGTCATGATTGTTTTTTTTGTAGTCATGATTGTTTTTTTTGTTGTCATGATTGTTTTTTTTGTAGTCATGATTGTTTTTTTGTTGTCATGATTGTTTTTTTGTTGTCATGATTGTTTTTTTTGTAGTCATGATTGTTTTTTTGTTGTCATGATTGTTTTTTTGTTGTCATGATTGTTTTTTTTGTAGTCATGATTGTTTTTTTTTGTAGTCATGATTGTTTTTTTTGTTGTCATGATTGTTTTTTTGTTGTCATGATTGTTTTTTTGTTGTCATGATTGTTTTTTTTGTTGTCATGATTGTTTTTTTTGTAGTCATGATTGTTTTTTTGTTGTCATGATTGTTTTTTTTGTAGTCATGATTGTTTTTTTTGTAGTCATGATTGTTTTTTTTGTAGTCATGATTGTTTTTTTTGTTGTCATGATTGTTTTTTTTGTAGTCATGATTGTTTTTTTGTTGTCATGATTGTTTTTTGTTGTTGTCATGATTGTTTTTTTTGTTGTCATGATTGTTTTTTTTGTTGTCATGATTGTTTTTTTTGTAGTCATGATTGTTTTTTTTGTTGTCATGATTGTTTTTTTGTTGTCATGATTGTTTTTTTGTTGTCATGATTGTTTTTTTGTTGTCATGATTGTTTTTTTTGTTGTCATGATTGTTTTTTTGTTGTCATGATTGTTTTTTTTTGTAGTCATGATTGTTTTTTTTGTAGTCATGATTGTTTTTTTTGTTGTCATGATTGTTTTTTTGTTGTCATGATTGTTTTTTTGTTGTCATGATTGTTTTTTTGTTGTCATGATTGTTTTTTTTGTAGTCATGATTGTTTTTTTGTTGTCATGATTGTTTTTTTTGTAGTCATGATTGTTTTTTTTGTTGTCATGATTGTTTTTTTGTTGTCATGATTGTTTTTTTGTTGTCATGATTGTTTTTTTTGTTGTCATGATTGTTTTTTTTGTAGTCATGATTGTTTTTTTGTTGTCATGATTGTTTTTTTTGTAGTCATGATTGTTTTTTTTGTAGTCATGATTGTTTTTTTTGTAGTCATGATTGTTTTTTTGTTGTCATGATTGTTTTTTTGTTGTCATGATTGTTTTTTTTGTTGTCATGATTGTTTTTTTTGTAGTCATGATTGTTTTTTTTGTTGTCATGATTGTTTTTTTGTTGTCATGATTGTTTTTTTGTTGTCATGATTGTTTTTTTTGTTGTCATGATTGTTTTTTTTGTTGTCATGATTGTTTTTTTGTTGTCATGATTGTTTTTTTTGTAGTCATGATTGTTTTTTTTGTAGTCATGATTGTTTTTTTTGTAGTCATGATTGTTTTTTTTTTGTCATGATTGTTTTTTTGTTGTCATGATTGTTTTTTTGTTGTCATGATTGTTTTTTTTGTTGTCATGATTGTTTTTTTTGTTGTCATGATTGTTTTTTTTGTAGTCATGATTGTTTTTTTTGTTGTCATGATTGTTTTTTTTGTAGTCATGATTGTTTTTTTTGTTGTCATGATTGTTTTTTTGTTGTCATGATTGTTTTTTTGTTGTCATGATTGTTTTTTTTGTTGTCATGATTGTTTTTTTTGTAGTCATGATTGTTTTTTTGTTGTCATGATTGTTTTTTTTGTAGTCATGATTGTTTTTTTTGTAGTCATGATTGTTTTTTTTGTAGTCATGATTGTTTTTTTTGTTGTCATGATTGTTTTTTTTGTAGTCATGATTGTTTTTTTGTTGTCATGATTGTTTTTTTGTTGTCATGATTGTTTTTTTTGTAGTCATGATTGTTTTTTTTGTAGTCATGATTGTTTTTTTTGTTGTCATGATTGTTTTTTTTGTAGTCATGATTGTTTTTTTTGTTGTCATGATTGTTTTTTTTGTAGTCATGATTGTTTTTTTTGTAGTCATGATTGTTTTTTTTGTTGTCATGATTGTTTTTTTGTTGTCATGATTGTTTTTTTGTTGTCATGATTGTTTTTTTTGTTGTCATGATTGTTTTTTTTGTAGTCATGATTGTTTTTTTGTTGTCATGATTGTTTTTTTTGTAGTCATGATTGTTTTTTTTGTAGTCATGATTGTTTTTTTTGTAGTCATGATTGTTTTTTTTGTTGTCATGATTGTTTTTTTTGTAGTCATGATTGTTTTTTTGTTGTCATGATTGTTTTTTGTTGTTGTCATGATTGTTTTTTTTGTTGTCATGATTGTTTTTTTTGTTGTCATGATTGTTTTTTTTGTAGTCATGATTGTTTTTTTTGTTGTCATGATTGTTTTTTTGTTGTCATGATTGTTTTTTTGTTGTCATGATTGTTTTTTTGTTGTCATGATTGTTTTTTTTGTTGTCATGATTGTTTTTTTGTTGTCATGATTGTTTTTTTTGTAGTCATGATTGTTTTTTTTGTAGTCATGATTGTTTTTTTTGTTGTCATGATTGTTTTTTTGTTGTCATGATTGTTTTTTTGTTGTCATGATTGTTTTTTTGTTGTCATGATTGTTTTTTTTGTAGTCATGATTGTTTTTTTTGTTGTCATGATTGTTTTTTTTGTAGTCATGATTGTTTTTTTTGTTGTCATGATTGTTTTTTTGTTGTCATGATTGTTTTTTTGTTGTCATGATTGTTTTTTTTGTTGTCATGATTGTTTTTTTTGTAGTCATGATTGTTTTTTTGTTGTCATGATTGTTTTTTTTGTAGTCATGATTGTTTTTTTTGTAGTCATGATTGTTTTTTTTGTAGTCATGATTGTTTTTTTGTTGTCATGATTGTTTTTTTGTTGTCATGATTGTTTTTTTTGTTGTCATGATTGTTTTTTTTGTAGTCATGATTGTTTTTTTGTTGTCATGATTGTTTTTTTGTTGTCATGATTGTTTTTTTGTTGTCATGATTGTTTTTTTTGTTGTCATGATTGTTTTTTTTGTTGTCATGATTGTTTTTTTGTTGTCATGATTGTTTTTTTTGTAGTCATGATTGTTTTTTTTGTAGTCATGATTGTTTTTTTTGTAGTCATGATTGTTTTTTTTGTTGTCATGATTGTTTTTTTGTTGTCATGATTGTTTTTTTGTTGTCATGATTGTTTTTTTGTTGTCATGATTGTTTTTTTTGTTGTCATGATTGTTTTTTTTGTTGTCATGATTGTTTTTTTGTTGTCATGATTGTTTTTTTTGTAGTCATGATTGTTTTTTTTGTTTTCATGATTGTTTTTTTTGTAGTCATGATTGTTTTTTTTGTTGTCATGATTGTTTTTTTGTTGTCATGATTGTTTTTTTGTTGTCATGATTGTTTTTTTTGTTGTCATGATTGTTTTTTTTTAGTCATGATTGTTTTTTTGTTGTCATGATTGTTTTTTTTGTAGTCATGATTGTTTTTTTTGTAGTCATGATTGTTTTTTTTGTAGTCATGATTGTTTTTTTTGTTGTCATGATTGTTTTTTTTGTAGTCATGATTGTTTTTTTGTTGTCATGATTGTTTTTTTGTTGTCATGATTGTTTTTTTTGTAGTCATGATTGTTTTTTTTGTAGTCATGATTGTTTTTTTTGTTGTCATGATTGTTTTTTTTGTAGTCATGATTGTTTTTTTTGTTGTCATGATTGTTTTTTTTGTAGTCATGATTGTTTTTTTTGTAGTCATGATTGTTTTTTTGTTGTCATGATTGTTTTTTTGTTGTCATGATTGTTTTTTTTGTAGTCATGATTGTTTTTTTTGTAGTCATGATTGTTTTTTTTGTTGTCATGATTGTTTTTTTTGTAGTCATGATTGTTTTTTTGTTGTCATGATTGTTTTTTTGTTGTCATGATTGTTTTTTTTGTAGTCATGATTGTTTTTTTTGTAGTCATGATTGTTTTTTTTGTTGTCATGATTGTTTTTTTTGTAGTCATGATTGTTTTTTTTGTTGTCATGATTGTTTTTTTTGTAGTCATGATTGTTTTTTTTGTAGTCATGATTGTTTTTTTGTAGTCATGATTGTTTTTTTGTAGTCATGATTGTTTTTTTTGTAGTCATGATTGTTTTTTTTGTAGTCATGATTGTTTTTTTTGTAGTCATGATTGTTTTTTTGTAGTCATGATTGTTTTTTTTGTAGTCATGATTGTTTTTTTTGTAGTCATGATTGTTTTTTTTGTAGTCATGATTGTTTTTTTTGTAGTCATGATTGTTTTTTTTGTAGTCATGATTGTTTTTTTTGTAGTCATGATTGTTTTTTTTGTAGTCATGATTGTTTTTTTTGTAGTCATGATTGTTTTTTTTGTAGTCATGATTGTTTTTTTGTAGTCATGATTGTTTTTTTTGTAGTCATGATTGTTTTTTTTGTAGTCATGATTGTTTTTTTTGTAGTCATGATTGTTATTTTTGTAGTCATGATTGTTTTTTTGTAGTCATGATTGTTTTTTTGTAGTCATGATTGTTTTTTTTGTAGTCATGATTGTTTTTTTGTAGTCATGATTGTTTTTTTGTAGTCATGATTGTTTTTTTGTAGTCATGATTGTTTTTTTGTAGTCATGATTGTTTTTTTTGTAGTCATGATTGTTTTTTTTGTAGTCATGATTGTTTTTTTGTTGTCATGATTGTTTTTTTTGTAGTCATGATTGTTTTTTTTGTTGTCATGATTGTTTTTTTTGTAGTCATGATTGTTTTTTTTGTAGTCATGATTGTTTTTTTGTTGTCATGATTGTTTTTTTGTTGTCATGATTGTTTTTTTTGTAGTCATGATTGTTTTTTTTGTTGTCATGATTGTTTTTTTTGTAGTCATGATTGTTTTTTTTGTAGTCATGATTGTTTTTTTGTTGTCATGATTGTTTTTTTTGTAGTCATGATTGTTTTTTTTGTAGTCATGATTGTTTTTTTGTTGTCATGATTGTTTTTTTTGTAGTCATGATTGTTTTTTTTGTAGTCATGATTGTTTTTTTTGTAGTCATGATTGTTTTTAAATGAAAGCAAAATCTTTAAATGATTCTTTCTTAAAAAAGAAACACATTGAGGTATTGTTGACAATTCACAGTATTGAATTGCTATTCCGCTCAATCAAGAATGATAATGAAACGGAGGTTTTGTCACATCTTCTCCCTTTTATATGAACATTTGGTACCTCAAACGCGCGCCACAGAATTACCCCCCTCCCCTATATGTAACATGATGTAACTGTAATTTAATTTAATATTACCATCCTAAGTTTTGTACCGTTTAAAAGAAGAAACTTCAAATAAACTGCTAATATTTAAAAAAAAATTTTTTTACAACTTACGAAAATAATGAAAATGCAAAAATAATATTAGGTTTACATTACCGACGCTTTAAAACAACGTTACTATGTAGTGATCATTTTGAAGCCGTAAACATACCCATGTTTAAAAAATCTAGCAGAAATCAACTGATAGTCAGATTTTCATTAAAATTTTTATACTTATTCATTTTTAATTTAATTAAACAAAAAGGGATTAATAAAGAACTATTCTGTTTTGTTCAAGGAAAACCTTTTGATTATTTTAGACAACAAAAAGAAATATTAATTTGATAATAATAAAAAGAAATATTAATTTGATAATAATAAAAAGAAATATTAATTTGATAATAATAAAAAGAAAGGGCCTTAGTAAATTCACTTTCCAGATTTGAGGAAATAAAATTGGCTGACACTTTTGATAAAAAAAAAAAAGGTGCTTTAGAAAATGTTTAATGTATGTTTACCCAGACACATTAAACATTTTTCATTTGGTAATCCTGTCAGCTGATCTCAAGGGAAGATTTGCCTATCTATCTATCTATCTATCTATCTATCTATCTATCTATCTATCTATTATAGTTATTACTCACTTACTAGAAGTTCTCACACAGGTCATCATCAGAGATTGCTCACTGACAACAACCGACGGTGTTCCCTGGAGTCTGGGTGACAACAAGTCTCCCCAGATTTCCAGTAATTCTCACCTCTTTCGACAACCTTTGCAAATACATTTGTATTATTGCAACAGTTGCTTGCCGTTGATTTCTCGCTGACAATGACCATTGGTCTTCACTGGAATTTGGGTGGCAATAAGCCTCCCCAACGTCCCAGTCTACTCGCACTAATTCAGTGAAGGTCTAGTAAGTGCTTTCACTCCTCAATCTTTCCATCCTCCTTGACCCTTCGACATTTTCTTTTCATGGGGGAGAAGGAGGAGAGGATTATGAGCAGAGGAAAGGTAAGGAAGATGGGAAGGTGAGGGAGATGAGAGGAGGAGGGATATGGGAAGCAGAAGGAGATGGGAAGGGGAGGGAGTAATCAACTTACAACTTTGTAGCTTTGATTTTTGTTTTATTTCTCTAACATTTTCATAGTCTGAACCTTCCCCTTGATTCCGGTTTCTCCTAGACTTGTTTCCAAGTTCTTTGGAACTGTTCCTAATGCTCCTACAATTATTGTTCCATATTTCTTTTGGTTCTCTGGCAAATACGCAGATATTTGTTTCACTTTTCTGTCTCTTTGCTCTTCACTCTGTGGTCTGCTGAGATGGCAAAATCTACAATTTGATTATTATGACGTCTAGTCTTCTGAATTGAATGGATTTATCTGTTTGTATCTCCATATCCCAAAGTAGTTTGTGGTTTTCATGTTCCAGCTTGTGTTTGAACCATTTGTCTGTATGTTCAAGATGCACAACCTTCCTCATCCGGTTGTGTCCGTTCTTTTTGGGTTAATTTACTGCATTCGCTTATTATATAGTTTATTATTTCATTATTTTTGTCCACAAAGTTTATGTTTACTGTTTCCTGTGTTTTGTCTATTTTAGTTTTGATGTGGTTCGTTCTAATCACGTTATCCTGTGAAGCTGTCAGTAAAGATTCTGTTTCTCTGTTCATGTGTCCTTTCCTTAGCCACATATAATATTAAGCCGACTTTACAAATTGATAATAGTTAATTATTGGATTTTAATTAATTATAAGGTGAAACTCTAATGATTCAAACTCGATAGATAACGACAAACTTCCACCCATTAATATGGGAGGGGAGATTATCATCAAGTGTCCTGAATTGTTAAATTAGCACCGGACTTACTACTTAGATATAAATAAGTCACTTGTACCCATTCCCCTCCCCCCCTTTTTTTTTTTATGGACAGCAGATAATGCAGTGGATGTGTTATTGGCAGCTTCAGTAACTCTCGCTTCTCCTTTTTTGTCCCTCAGTCCTCATTCAATGAGTGATTTTTCTGACAAAGGGTGAAGAAAAAGCTGCTTAAAGATCGGTAGTACTTGGTGACCAGTTGTCTGAGATGTCGAAAATTTTTCTGTCTCTGTCTGTCCTTGTGGCCATGTCACTAGTAAGGGTGCCGGAGGTAAACGTTTCACCTGGGCTGACGTTATCCGCCTGATAGTCAGGGACCCGAACCTTGGATTAACCACTAAGAAGGCTGTCCTATCAGCAGGCGCAAAGTACTGGGACTGCTGTATTGCCATTTGGTGAGTGGATCTGGACCATGCAGTAGTCTCTGGTGGGGCCTCTCGATGCCATACTAGTGGGTAATTGTTACGGCTTTACCTTTTCGTGTGCTACAAAAAAAAAAAAAAATTTCCTATCTTTTTCTCTCTTACTTTCCCTCTCTATACTGCTCTAACCAAGTATGCCGACCTGTTCCACAAATCCCAAAACCTCAACATGAAATATCTCCAGAATAAAAACTCGATTAAACCTAGAACCCCATCTTCCAACGTAGACCCCTACTACCAGGTCTCCTTCTCCAACATCAGGGGTCTACGTTCCAACCTTCCAGAGGTTGAAACCCAATTACAGGAGACGAAACCGAACATATTATTTCTAAGTGAAACTGGAATAGGGCCGACCACTTCCCTAGATGAGTTCATAATTAACAGATACTCTAATTTAACAGCTAAATCTGACCCCCAAGATCGCCATGGGCATGGAATATGTGTCTACATTAAGGATGGCTTCCCGTGTGGCAGGGATATCTCTAGAGAAGATCCTAATTTTCCCTATATGTGCTTCAGGGTTGCACTTGCTAACACCACTGCATTTATATTTGCCCTCTATAGGCCCCACAACAGCGGAGTTACTATCTTTGAGAACATATCTGAGAAAATAAACCACATAGTGTCTACACATCCCTCGGCTAACATCCACATCTGTGGTGACTTCAACGTCCATAACATGGAATGGCTGACCCATTCAAATAAGACAGACGACGAGGGGAGGTTTTGTTATGATTTTGCCATTGCTTATGACCTCACTCAGATTGTTCGCGAACCCACCCGTGTGCCCGATACACCCGGTCAATATGCAAGCCTCCTAGACATTTTTCTCTCAACTTCCCCTGAGCTATGTTCATGTTACATTCATTCTCCTCTAGAATCCTCCGACCACTCCGTCGTATCAGTTAAGATAAAAACGAAATGTAAGATGTCCCCAGACGTACCCCTCCACCGTACTGTATACCGATACTCTATGGCTGACTGGGATAACTTCCGTACATTCATATCTGATTTACCTCTGCACTCCATGTTTAAAAAGGAAGTGTCCTCTATAGTATCAGATCTGACCGAATGGTTAATTGTAGGCATAGACCGATTCATACCTTCTAAAGAATTCCAACAAAAACCTAACAGCCAGCCATGGTTCTCCCCAGAATGTGCTGCTGCTATCACGCACAGAAATCACTTTTTCCATAGCTACCAACGTAATAGATGCACTGAGACTAAAGCTGCTTTCAGGACTGCCAGCAACCACTGTAAAAGAGTAATAAAAATGCAAGAGAGCTATATGCCCAGTCTGTTAAATCCAAGGTAGCTGATCAGCGGCTTGGTTCCCACCAGTTTTGGCAAATAACAAATAGGATCCTGAACAGAAGTGTGCGTTCTATTCCAACCATTATCAATGGAGCAGAGGTCATCTCGTCAGCGTCAGACAAGGCTAAACTATTTGCCAAGAACTTTGCAGCTAATTCTACCCTATGCGACGAAGGCCATCACCTCCCCGTATTTCTTCCTATAACACAGAACAAGCTAGGTAACATACAAATATCCGTGCATGAGGGCGCCAAGCTAATCAAGAACCTAGATTCCAGTAAAGCAACTGGTCCTGATGGCATCCCAATTATAGTGTTAAAAAAGCTTCAACCAGAACAAGTTACGAAACTATTTAAGCGCTGCCTTAAGAAGAAGTTCTTTCCGACTCCCTGGAAGACCTCATCAGTTTGCCCTGTATTTAAGAATTCAGGTGATAAGTCATCCCCCTCTCAGTACAGACCAATAAGTCTCCTGTGTGTTATGAGTAAGTTGCTGGAATCCATATTAAATAGAGAAATAGTCAACCACCTCAGCAGGAATAACCTTCTTAGTAGCACACAATATGGTTTCCGCTCTGCAAGATCTACCGCAGATGTGCTGACGGTTATATCGCACAAGATTAGCGAATCTCTTGACAAAGGCTTTCTTTCTAGGGCAATTGCTCTTGACATATCAAAGGCCTTCGACAAGGTATGGCATAAGGGCCTACTTCACAAGATTTCCAGCTACGGTATAACTGGAAATGTTTTCTCAATCATTAAATCATTTCTCTCCAATAGGCTCATAAGAGTAGTGATAGATGGACAAAAATCGGAAGCCTGCAATATAAATGCTGGAGTCCCTCAGAGGTCAATCCTGGGCCCAACTCTCTTCCTGATCTATATCAATGACCTCCCTAAACAAATACTTAAATCATTCGTTGACATCTATGCTGATGACACGACCATCTACGGCAACACATCAAAGGCTGTAAATGACAAAGTTCTCTCTGATTCTCTCTCCTCTGATCTCGAGCGCGTGGTTCAGTGGGGGAAGATGTGGCTGGTTACCTTTAATGCATCCAAAACCAAACTCCTATCCTTACATCATCAACGCTCTGATCTCCATCTGGCATCAATTGTGATGGATGGCTCTCGTCTGGGTGAGGCCCCGTGTTTTGACAAGCTTCTGGGTTTGACCTTTACTTCTGATCTGAAATGGAACACGTACATCAAGTCTGTTGCCAAGGTCGCTGGAAAGATGGTGGGATCCTTCTACCGCTCCAGAAGATATCTCACTACCGATGCAATTCTCTATCTATATAAAAGCCAAGTACGTCCAAGGATGGAATACTGTTGCCATATCTGGGCAGGAGCTGCTAAAAACAGCCTATCCTGCCTCGACAGAGTACAAAATAGACTTCGTGGTTTAGTGGGGGATGCCCTTTCCTCTACCCTGCAACTTCTCTCCCACAGAAGAGACGTTGCGAGCCTATCCTTGTTTTATCGTTATTTCCATGGCAGGTGCTCGTCTGAACTCCAATCTCTGGTCCCCCCTCGCCAATCTTTCACGAAAAACACCCGTCTAGCTGAATCCACTGTGAAAAATTTCCCCCACTCTATATCTGTGCCTAAATCAAAACGCGGATTCCATGAACAAAGCTTCTTTCTTAGAACTGCACGCCTGTGGAACTCTGTTCCGTCTGTCTGCTTCCCACCGAACTACAACTTGGATGTCTTCAAGTCCAATGTTAACAAATTCCTAATGAACCGCCCCCTTAAGTAAACACTTCATCAAATCTCCACACTAACGTAATGTACTTGCAATAACCCTTATCCCTGAGTGGCTTCCGGGCCTTGATAAGTGGTGATCACTGTGTAAAAAAAAAAAAAAACATCCATGTATTTACGTGATTCTTTTCTTTTGTCATTCTTATGAATCGTCCATGTAGTGCTTTCTCTTCCCACTTTTCATTTTTTATTATTTTGTTTTTGGTTTCTTTATATCCTGTATTGTTCTTCCTGACAGTGTCTCTGGCTGCGGTGATCTGTCTTTCTGTGTTTTGGCTCATGTATTTTTCCAAGTCTTTTCTTCGTGCTTTCTACACAGTCTTCTACATTTATTAGTCCTCTCCCCCCTTCGTTCCTTTTCACATAGAGTCGGTCGGTATTGTCTTTTGGGTATAATGCATTGTGCATTGTCATTAGTTTCCTAGTTCTCTGATCAAGATGCCTAATTTCCTCTTTGGTCCTACCTATGAATGGTCCAGAATACCTTATCAGGTGTTTATTCTTTTAATTAGATTTCTACTGTATAGTTTTGTTTCTAATTCTTCTCAAGTATTCTTTTCTAATCTCTTTCATTTCTGTAGATTTGATGGTGTCTGCTTCCAGGACACCTAAATATTTGAAAGCGTCATCTTCTTCAAGCGCCCTCATCTCCTCTTGATTCGTCAGTTCAATACTCTCTAATATCTCTAGTTTTCCCCTTTTCATCTCCAGTAGTGCACACTTTTCCATCCCAAATTCCATTCCAATGTCCTGATTGAATATTCTGGTTGTATTTATTAGCTTTTCTAGATCCTTTTTGTTTTTTTGCAAACAGCTTCAGGTCATTCATATACATGAGGTGGTTTATTCTTTGTTCTGTGCATGTAAACTTTTATCCAGGATTACATTTTCTAAGTACACAGTTGAGTGGCATCATGGCTATGACAAACAGTAATGGTGATAGCGAGTCTCTTTGGAAGATACCTCTCTGTATTCTTATTTCTGTCAGGTGTTGTTCTCCAGCTGTCAATTCCAATTTTCATGTTTCCATTGTTTTCTTAATAATATTAATAATTTTGTCAGATACTTTGTACATTTTTAGGCATTCAATTATCCATGCTTGTGGGATTCTGTCATAGGCTTTCTTGTAATCGATCCATGCCATGGCTATGTTTTTTCCCTGCTTTTAGCATCTTTCAAGATATTTTTATCCATGTATTACAGGTTGTGTGTCTCTCTTTTTCTTTTCCGGCATCTTTTTTGTTCTCCGGGCAGTAGTCCACAAGTGCTAATGGAAGAGTAGATTTGTTCGCTCACTTGTGCAGTTAAAATTTTCCACATGGTTGGTAAGCAGGTTATTGGCCTGTAATTGCTTGGTTTCCTCCCTCTTTCAGCATCATTTTGTACTAACATAGTTCTTCCTCTGGTATCCATTCTGGTACTTTTGTTTTGTGGATACATCTCAGACTTTGTACCAATCTATCATGTGAATTTTTTCAATTAGGGTCGTCTTGAGTGTTTCTTCACTGATTTCTGTTTCTCTTCCTTCTTCAATTTCCTGAAGTTCATTCTTCATGTCTTTCGTCAGGTGGTAATACTCATCTCAATAATGAATTCCACCATGGACCCGACCATGGAAGATCAGATAATAAATAAACATGAATTTATAAGGCCAAAAATTCAACCCTGATCACCCTTTGGGGCCCGTGGCACAGTTGATAGAGATTTTTTTTTTTTTTTTTTTTACACAGTGATCACCACTTATCAAGGCCCGGAAGCCACTCAGGGATAAGGGTTATTGCAAGTACATTACGTTAGTGTGGAGATTTGATGAAGTGTTTACTTAAGGGGGCGGTTCATTAGGAATTTGTTAACATTAGACTTGAAGACATCCAAGTTGTAGTCCGGAGGGAAGCAGGCAGACGGAACAGAGTTCCACAGGCGTGCAGTTCTAAGAAAGAAGCTTTGTTCATGGAATCCGCGTTTTGATTTAGGCACAGATATAGAGTGGGGGAAATTTTTCACAGTGGATTCAGCTAGATGGGTGTTTTTCATGAACGATTGGCGAGGGGGGACCAGGGATTGGAGTTCAGACGAGCACCTGCCATGAAAATAACGATAAAACAAGGATAGGCTCGCAACGTCTCGTCTGTGGGAGAGGGGTTGCAGAGTAGAGAAAAGGGCATCCCCCACTAAGCCACAAAGTCTATTTTGTACTCTGTCAAGGCATGATAGGCTGTTTTTGGCAGCTCTTGCCCAGATATGGCAAAAGTATTCCATCTCTAAGATTCCAGATGAGAATTGTCTAAAGATTGTGGTTTCAATCTTACTCAAAGCCAGCCAGAAGCTTACTTGGGCAAAACATGGTGAGACGACAACAATTACGGAAGGCAGTAATTGCAGTGAATGCAGTCAGGGTTAGGGTTAGGGTTGTAATTGCTGTGGATGCAGTCAGGAGATTCAGAGTTCCTATCCATCGCGGTTACCACCTGACGAAGGCCAGAGGAATAGTTGGCCGAAACGTCGTAAAACTAAGAAAAGATGAGGATAATAGTTCGCAATAAATAAAATTAATAAATGATACTCATCTCAATAATGAATACCAATTAAATAATATAGTAACCGTTTATCCATTATTAATCAATTCTAATAAAGTGAATATTAACATTCTTTAAAAAAATAAATTATTGATAATAAGATATGGTGGTAAGTTTCGATTTTGTAAGATTTTAATTTTTTGAATGTACTGATTATTATTATTATTATTATTATTATTATTATTATTATTATTATTATTATTGATTAAATTAAGCAAAAATGTCTAGGATATATGGACTCATTACTATAACAACAGATGTCAAACATATCTACCACCTCTTTCCTTCCTTCTTTCCTTCTCTTTCATCTTATTTAACTTTTAACTCGCTGTAAATTTTTAGTGTAGATGTCTGACTTAATTAAAATGACTATTCATTATTGTGTCTCGCGGCTGTTGATTAAACCCCTTCTCTCCCTCCACTTCTAGTAACCTCAACACATGTTTTTAACGCCTACAATAGAAATAAATGTTAATAAACCCTCCAGTTTTTCTTTCATTCAAAAACTTGCCTTAATAACAACCTGAGGCTATGGTTGCCTGATGTGATCTATTTAGATCGAAACAGTAGTTCTATTGTCATGACCAATCGTAATTTGGTTTACTTAAATTGAATGAAATAATGTATATATAAATTACATACACATCGAGTCGATGGATGGCGTCATCATTTTTTAACGTCATTCACTGTTGCATGCTTATTCCCATATTTCTTTTAATCATTTACGACGTCAGCCATATAGACCGAATGCGTCATGGTTAAAAGTATGTGTTGACAATCATTTCTAAGTGACAGTTTTCTGGATGTTTAAGGTTCAATACTTACTGACGATAATAACTAAGAATAACGTAAAATATTAACATTTCCACCTGGTCATGGCTGACGGAATGAGAACAATCCACTCATGTGGATTAAATAAACGGTTCAATTGGAAATTTTATCCAAGTTCCTAATTTTGATGTAAAGATTCCCGAGTTGAAAAAGATACACTTCAAGAAGGTTGGATGTTACATCGGCCGAAACGTTTTGAACATAACAACCAAGATGAAATCAGAAATACAAGCGATCAATCTTCATTTTTAAAATACTGAAACATAATAAAATAATATTATTAATACAACTCAAGTTTTGGGACCATTAAAACCGGGCAAAAGTTATAACCCGTTGATTTAGAATCAGTGCTTTATGTTAAATTAATAGTTAAATATGGTTAAATTTTGTACTCATTTTTGCATTAATCCCTATTAATCCCTAATTGTGAATCGAATAGATAACATAATAGATAATTGACTTCACCTTATCATAACAAAGGTTTATACAATATTCAAGACAGATCGATCCGGTAGTTTCCGACAAAAAGTGGAACTTAAATACTTATTAATTTCTAAAGGTTCAGACAAAATTTCAGTCAGATTGTTATAAAAATGGACTGCACAAACAGATAAACAGACAGGTAGACTAAGAGAAATGGGTTATGTCCAAAAATTCAGTACTCAAAGTTAAGATGCCGGAAGTCGATTCGATTTACCTAAATATGGAATGGAAGTCAGTTAACATGAAACGAAAAGCGAAACCATATGAAACCACTTGTTTTTTTCATGAAATAAAAAAGAAAAAACAAACTTTTATTTTTTACATTTCTATGAATATTTTTTTAATATTTAAAATATATTCATACGGAAATATTTTATTTCCAAAAAGTAATTTGAACTTTCATAGTTTACATTTCTATAAATAATTTTCTGAATATTTAAAATATATATTCATATGGAAATAATTAAAAATTTTCACAAATTTTATCACATAATTTCGTCATAAATAATGTATAATTGAATTTTTTTTTTTTTACATGGTGTTCACCACTCATCAAGGCCCAGAAGCCACTCGGTAATAAGGGTTATTGCGTGTACAGTAATCAATGGGATAGTATCGTAGTAATCGTTAATATTGGAGATTTGATAAAGTGTCTTACTTAAAGGGGCGGTTCATTAGGAATTTGTTTATGTTGGACTTGAAGACATCCAAGTTGTAGTCAGGTGGAAAACAGGCAAACGGAAGAGAGTTCAACAGGCGTGCATTTCTAAGAAAGAAACTTTGTTCATGGAATCTACATTTTGATTTTGGCACAGATAAAAGAGTAGATAAGAGTGACAGTGGTTTCAGCTACAGGGTGGTCAAAAAGTCAGGTAACATGTTAAAGGTAGAAAAAACAATATGATCCATTATAATCTCTATTCGTTTAATATTATTTGTTTAAATATTTGAGTGTAATATATAAACTACCCCTCCTGATTTCTGGCTTTGGGGCTATGTAAAGGATAGCGTTTATGGCAAGAAGCCTGATACAATAGCGTCTTTAAAGTTATTTATTGAAGAGGAGATTGCGCGGATATCAGCTGACATGATTACACGTGTTACACAATCAGTCGTTAATCGCTTCCAGCGATTGATAGAGAGAAATGGACGACAATTAACAAAATAAACATATTTCATGTTTGTTTCATTTTATATTTCAATGTATGGTACTTAAATATACGTGTATTGCTAATATCGTTTTTCTTTAAAATGTTACCTGACTTTTTGACCACCCTGTAGACGGGTGTTTATCATGAAAGATTGGCGAGAATGGAACAGAGATTGGAGCTCAGACGAGCACTTGCCATGAAAATAACGATAAAACAAAGATAGGCTCGCAATGTCTCTTCTGTGGGAGAGAGGTTGCAGGGAAGAGAAAAGGGCATCCTCCACTAAGCCACAAAGTCTATTTTGTACTCTGTCAAGGCAGGATAGGCTGTTTTTAGCAGTTCCTGGCCAGATGTGGCATCAGTACTCCATCCTTGAACGTACTTAGCTTTTATATAGATAGAGAATTGCATCAGCAGTGAGATAGCTTCTGGAGCGGTAGAAGTATCCCACCATTTTCCCAGCGACCTTGACAACAGACTTGATGTACGTGTTCCATTTCAGATTAGAAGTAAAGGTCAAACCCAGAAGCTTGTCAAAACATGGAGCCTCTCGAAGACGAGAGCCATCCATTTCAATTGATGCCAGATGGGGATCAGAACGTTGATGATGTAAAGATACCAACCACTACTCTTATGAGCCTATCAGAGAGAAATGATTTAATAATTGAGAAAACATTTCCAGTTATACCGTAGCTGGAAATCTTGTGAAGTAGGCCCTTATGCCATACCTTGTCGAAGGCCTTTAATATGTCAAGACCAATTGCCCTAGAAAGGAAGCCTTTGTCGAGAGATTCACTGATCCTATGAGATATAACCGTTAGCACATCTGCTGTAGATCTAGCCGAACGGAAACCATATTGCATGTCACTAAGAAGGCTATTTCTGCTGAGGTGGTTGACTACTTCTCTATTTAATATGGATTCCAGCAACTTACTCATGACACACAGGAGACTTATTGGTCTGTACTGAGAGGGAGATGACTTATCACCTGAATTCTTAAATACAGGGCAAACTGATGAGGTTTTCCAGGGAGTCGGAAAGAACTTCTTCTTAAGGCAGCGCTTAAATAGTTTCGTAAGTATGGGAGCAAGTTCTGGTTGAAGCTTTTTCAACACTATAATTGGGATGCCATCAGGGCCAGTTGCTTTACTGGAATCTAGGTTCTTGATTAGCTTGGCGACCTCATGCACAGATATTTGTATGATGCATAGCATGTTGTCTGTTATAGGAAGAAATACGGGGAGGTGATGGCCTTCATTGCATAGGGTAGAATTAGCTGCAAAGTTCTTGGCAAATAGTTTGGCTTTGTCTGATGCTGACGAGATTACCTCAGGTCCATTGATGATGGTTGGGATAGAATGCACGCTTCTGTTCAGGATCCTGTTTGCTATTTGCCAAAACTGGTGGGAACCAAGCCGCTGCTCAGCTTCTTTGGATTTAACGGACTGAGCATATAGCTCTCTTGCATTTTTTGTTACTCTTTTACAGTTGTTGCTGGCAGTCCTGAAAGCAGCTTTAGTCTAAGTATATCTATTACGTTGGTAGCTATGGAAAAAGTGATTTCTGTGCGCGATGGCAGCAGCACATTCTGAGGAGAACCATGGCTGGCTGTTAGGTTTTTGTTGGAATTTTTTGGATGGTATGAGTCGGTCTATGCCTACAATTAACTATTAAAAAGAGGATTTTGTTTCTTTTTAAAAAACAAACAAAAAAAATCCGACTCATAGAGGACACATCCTTTTTAAACATAGAATGCAGAGGTAGATCAGATATAAATGTGTGGAAGCTATCCCAGTCAGTCATAGAGTATCGATATACAGTACGGTGGAGAGGTACGTCTGAAGACTTATTACATTTCATTTTTATCTTAACTGATACAACTGAGTGGTCGGAAGATCCCAGAGGAGATAGAATGGAACATGAACATAGCTCAGGGGAAGTTGTGAGAAAAAAGTCTAGAAGGCTTGCACATTGACCTGTAGTATCGGGCACATGGGTGGGTTCGTGAACAATCTGAGTGAGGTCATAGGCAATGGCGAAATCATGACAGATCCCCCCCCCCCTTCATCATCTGTCT
Organism: Euprymna scolopes; assembly: GCF_053919585.1. Lineage (NCBI taxonomy): Eukaryota > Metazoa > Mollusca > Cephalopoda > Sepiida > Sepiolidae > Euprymna > Euprymna scolopes. The sequence continues at coordinate 179,184,300 of NC_136485.1, read as the reverse complement.
TATTTGAATGGGTCAGCCATCTCACATTATGGACATTGAAGTCACCATAAATGTGAATGTTAGTCGAAGGATGAGCAGACAGGATGTGGTCGATTTTCGCAGATATACTCTTAATGATAGTAACTTCGCTGCTGTGAGGGTGATAGAGGGCAAATATAAATGCAGTTGTGTAAGCAAGTGAATTCGGAAGCACATATAAGGTAAATTAAGGTCTTCTCTGGAGACACCCTTACCACATGGAAAGCCATCTTTAATGTAGGCACATATTCCATGCCTATGGCGATCTTGAGGTTCAGATTTAGATGTTAAGTTAGAGTATCCTGTAATTATGAACTCATCTAAGGAAGTGGTCGGCCCTATGCCAGTTTCGCTTAGGAAGAATATGTCCGGTTTCGTCTCCTGTAATTGGGTTTCAACCTCTGGAAGGTTGGAACGTAGACCCCCTGATGTTGGAGTAGGAGACATGATAGTAGTGGTCTATGTTGGAGGATGGGGGTTCTAGGTTTATTCGTGTTTTTTCTGGAGATATTTCATGTTGATGTTTTGGGATTTGTGGAACAGGTCGACAGACTTGGTTAGAGCAAGAGAGAGAGAGAGAGAGAGAGAGAGAGAGAGAGAGAGAGAGAGAGAGGGGAAGTAAGAGAGAAAAGACAGGAACTTTTTTTGTAGCACATGATAAGGTAAAGCAGTAACAATTACCCACTAGTATGGCATCGAGAGGCCCCACTAGAGACTACTGCATGGTCCAGAATCTATTCACCAAATGGCAATACAGCAGCCCCAGTACTTTACACCTGCTGATAGGACAGCCTCCTTAGTGGTTAACCAAGGTTCTGGTCCCTGACTATCAGGCGGGTAACGTCAGCTCAGGTGAAACGTTTACCTCAAGCACCCTTACTAGTGACATGCCCACAAGGATAGACATAGGAACAGAAAATTTCTATCTCAGGCTACTCTTCACGAAATACTACCGACCTGGAAAGCAGCTTTTTCTTCACCCTTTGTCAGAAAAATCACTCATTAGAAATGGGGACTGAAGGACAAATAAGGAGAAGCGATAGTTACTGGAGCTGCTGATAACACATCCACAGTGCATTGTCTACTCTCTAATAAAAGAAAAGGTAAGAGGGACTTATTAATATCTACTTAATATAAGTCCGTTGCTCCATTCCCAATTTAGGACGCTATTTGAAAATAGTCTGCCCTTCCATATTAATGCGTGGATGTTTTTGGCTTTATCTACTTCGAGTTAGAATGTTTGAACTTCTAGCTTTACCTTATAATTAAAATAAGATAATGGAACTTTTATCGATTTGTGAAGTCGGGTTATTTTGTATTAATTTAGATTTGAAGAACTCATTTAAAAACTGGTTAAGAGTAATACAGTTTGGGTTAAGAATTAAGTTTAGACTAGCTAAATACTTCAGAGAAAAAGCCGCATTTTTCCAAGTTTAGATAATAGTGCAAGTTTTGATTTGGAAAATTCTCGTTTTCATGGGTGACTTTTTTTTTCGTTTTAAATATAAGAAAACAGTATTAGCTAATAATAGCATATTTGATAAAAAAGATTTAAAAACAAACAAAGGAAAAAAACAAGATAAGTACAATTAAAAATGTTCAGAGTTTAAGTCAAAGCTGGAATAAGAAAGAAAATGTTTGCAATACATAAACGGAAACTTTTTGGATAACACAAAAAGTGTTAATAAAAAAAACTTTCATACATTATTTATGACAAAATACCATTTATTCATTTTAAGGAAGTTTTTTTTATAGAAATGTTTAAAATAAGTTTTTTTGATAACACAAGAAATATTAATAAAAAAATTTCATACATTATTTATGACATAATTCTGTGATAAACTTGTAAAACACATAAATATATTATTTGAAAAGGACACCATTTATAGCAATATAAAGAATAAAAATTGCTATTATTTTTTTTTTTCGTGATAACACTAGTATTAAAACAAAAAAGTAGGTACTGGCAATAATGGCGAAAAAAGGACATAGTTTTGTAAGCCGGTTTATCATATTTTTTTGTAAGTTTCTGACTACTTTTTTTATATTTGAAAGATTAAAGTCTACCGTTAATTTTTAAAAGGAAAAAGTTCTGGTTGAAGAAAAAAAGTTGTGAAAAAAAGTTATAATGAAAAATTTTTCATGGCTACATTCGGAATCTGACAAATTTAGCTAAATTTTGAAGTTAAATAAATTCATTCTACAAATCCTTTGAAAGATAAATATTAGTTTTCTGAGTCTATTTAAAAAATAATTAGTAAAGTCTTAAGATATTGAATAAAAACACATTGTTTGTACAAAAATGGCTTAATTAGCCCCCAAAAGCGAAAGACTCTAGCTTCACTTAAGCATAAATAAACTAAGTCTTGTAAGCGTGGATTCCATAGAAGCCCAAAATGTTAGAAAGCCAAAAAGCTGTTTGAAAATGGCGTCAAGTAATTGGAGGTAGGTAGGGAGTGTTAGTTTTCTTTAGTTTCTCCAGTCGTGCATCCTTACATTCTTATCATGAACGTTTGTATAATTTTTTACAAATTTAAAAAATCTAATTGTTTTTCTGTGTTCGTCCTTTTAAATTAAAAACAATTATTTTTCAAGATTATAGAAAAAATATGATACGCCGAAAGTTACACGTTCATTCAAGCAAGGAAAATATTAGAATTTTACATATAAAAATTATGCGAAACATGTAATCTAAAAAGAGTAAAAATATTTTTTGCAATTATAAATTTTTGTATGAAAATATTAAATAACCAATGCTTAATTCAAAGATACTATTGATAGTTCGAGAAATTAATTTTTCTTCGAGTTATATCGAATTCATTAATGCAGACTTCATGGGCTGTTTTCGTACTGTTTCTGAAAGAATTATTTTTTTTTTAAATGTTATAATTTACGGTGTTTTATTTTCATAAAAAACAAAAATAAATTCATTCATTTTTTTTACTACTCAAAATCATAACTTTCAGTAAAGGTATTTTCATTTAAACAAAGTAATACATTTCCACTAAGATTCAAATGAAAATTATATTCCGTGATCATTAGTCGATAAATACTGAACATTTCATTAAAACTGGTTAATTTCCTGATTTTTGGTAAATTTTTTAAGTAAAGGTAGGGGTCAAACTGTTTACACATTTTGAGCTATCGGCTATTAATTTTGCACGTCCCTAAAAAAGCTATGAAAATGTAAAAAATTAAAGTTTATTATTTTTTATTGTCTCATGAAAGCACAAATTATTTCCATATGATTTTGTATTTCGTTTCATGCTTACTGACGTCCATTCCATATTTAGGTAAACTGAGTCCACTTCCGGCATCTTAATTTGCATACTGAATTTTTGGACATAACCGAGAAATGTACTATAAATTAAATAATAATTTTTAATTATTTATTGCAATCTTTTGAGACAATTTCTTCGTCAGATCGACTTTCTGGACAGCCAGGACATAAAGAACCCACGTTTTCCCAACATTCGTCGCAATAAAAAGATCTGCAGTTTGGTTTCGGGCAAAGCTGATCATAGGAGTCGAGTGGATCTTCGCACATCAAACAAACAACCCTTTTCCTCAGTTGGTTTGCCATACAACGGGAATACTTCGAGAAACACTTAAGCAGCCAAAACGACATGCTATATTCCCGTTGAAGCTGTTTCTCCATCGTCAACCTGTGAATCTGATTCTTCATATAACGTATATATCCTTCCCGTCTTTTCAATATAGTGTTATACAAATATAGCGTTCGCGTTTTCTCGCGACGCCGGAAGAAGAAATCTGCGACCGGATGGCGCAAGCGCAAAGCGTACGACTGGGTAAGCAAAAGCAACCAAATGATTGCGTATAATGCTCCGATTTTGTAGATGGTCGTAGAGTCGGATGAGACGGGATCTGGAAGGCAGGGAAAGTTTGTGCTTATTTCGTCTATCGAATGTTCCTTGCTAAAACTCCGCAGCATCATCCTCATGATGTGGCTTAAGAAGCCCTTTCCTTCTGTTTTGACCAAGATTTTCTGATAACCTTTCTGGTGATAATCGATCCGGCTTTGGTTCCGGATGATGGACAAGACGGTAAAAATGACGTGATCAAGCAAAAGTATATTTAAAACTAGGACGAATCGGACAATTAAAACAAACGTTTCTGATACAAGTTTTTTGCGTTCGTTTGGCAAAAGTCTGCAAGTGAAAGACGAAACGAAATATTTGCGTTCGCCTTTGCGTAAAGGAAGAATCTTCTTCTTCCTGCCGTCAATTTCACGACGTTTATCTAAATACCGGAAATAGTCCGTGACGTAGAAATTGTCAAAGTTGATGTCGCTTAGATAACTCATCGTGTAATCATACGAACTCTTGAGGAGAAATACAAAAGTGAACGCCAAAAGTCGGAGAGTTAGATTCTTCGCCACGTTGATCCAATATTCCCGTTTCTCAAATTCGTGCATCATACTTTTCTGTAGCTCTTCGACCGTCGTGACATTTAAACTTACGCTCGGAGTGATCATTTTGTACTGAAAGCTGATGTCTCTGCTGTCGCCGAAGGATTTGAGCATAGCCTTTTCTTTGAGGTAGAGCTCTCCGAATCCGGACTCAATCACGGGCATCGAGTCACACGTGTAGCCAATCAGTGTCGGGACAAGTTTGATGACGTCACACACAAAGTTGACGGCGACTAGTTTGCAAATAACGTATCCAATAACCGCCACTTTGGCTAGGCATCTATTGTAGACATTATCCAATGATTTTTTGCAATTTTCGATGCCGGAATTAAACACGTCCTGGCAACGGTAATCGCCCTTTCGTGCGTATTTTTTCTCGATTACATCGGCGTCATTATCCGTCTCGTCTATTCGGCGTTTCTTCTCGATAAAATCAGCGCGCGATTCAGAATGTTCGGTTTTGTCAATCATCCGGGTTCTAACCTTAATCTTTTCCACTTCTTTTTCGTCTTCTATTTCGTTTTCAATTCGACTGAATGCTTGGTTCATTTGATCCGAAAACTTCTTCAGCTGGAAATCATTCTTTTTCATTTCAATCAGGGCGTCTTCCATCGGTTTCCGATTCAAAGACAACTTAACCAAAGACTGGTTTTTCAAAAGTTCGGAGGCACATTTAAAGGACAAAACGGCCACTTTGCCGTTGGTAATGATATTCGTTATCGGACCTTGTATGAGACAAATGAGCACAAAACTTTGCACAAATGAGCGGCCGCTTTTGTTGAATAAGCACGGAATTATGAGCCAGGACATGCAACGAATTTGAGCCGACGTAGCGTAGCCGATCGAGAAGGCCATGCAGAACATCACTCCTACGTAGCGCGATAAATCTTCGAGTGGATGAGATTGTTCGAGGAGAATGAAATAAAATGCCGCACCGATACCAAAGCCGATGGGGAATCCAAGAATCACTTTTAACCATTTATATTCTTCAGGACGTGAACGTAATATTTTAAAAATGAAATCCATTCTTAGAAAATTAGGATAATCACTTGAGTCTATTCTTTAATTCATTCTTTTAAGCAAATTATTACGTCATTTTATGACATGACATAACATTTCTTTAAATTGAATGCATTCTTAGAAAAATCAAACTTGGGTTAAATGCGGTCAACGACACGGAATAACAGCCTGTGTTTCAAGTTCGAATCCAGTTCGTTCCACAAAAATCATTTTTGACTTAGGATATTGACAACCGTCACGTGATTCCTCCCGTAAGATGCCGGTGTTTTTGTAGAAAGCATTTTGCCTAGAAAAATATCTGAGAAAAAATATCGGGGATATGAACGATGACTTAAAGAGGTACACATTTATTTCACTAAGTTCTTATTTATTTGCACCGAGATATGAGTAACGTTTGTTTATCTTTTGGTTTCCCTTTCGTCACGACTTGCGGAATGACGTCATAATTGATATAACGTTGCCTCATCTAACAAAACATCTAAACGGTCTTTTGAAAGCGTATTAGTGTTTAAAAAATCTTATATAAAATGTATTACACAGTGGTGAAGTGATGTGATGTATTAACAAAGCAGGCAATTAAAAGCAGCATTTAAACTACTTCGCATATCTATTGACTTTTCTAAAAATTGACTTTTCTAAAAATTGACTTTTCTAAAAGATCTTTCACATATACGAAATTCCCTCAATAAGTTTCCAGACTTTTTTTTACAGGCATTTAAATTGTCGTGTACTCTTGAAAATTCAGTATGTTATTGCTATACATCTTATGAGATGATTGACTAATTTTTACGATTTCAGGTTCAAATGAACAGCTACAACAGGAACTGGAATACATCCTACTAAAGCCTGATCGTCACAGCTAGTGAATTTCAAAAATGAAATCTTGATGTGAGGACCCCTTCGAAGAAGGATATGCAATAAAATTCTGTTTTAAACATGAAAAAAAAAAAGCGTCAGAAACGTATGGAATGTTTTAGGCTCCATTTGAACCATCTTGCGTGAATCGATCATCAGTTTTTGAGTGGCATAAGAGATTCAAGGAGGGAGTCTGTGAGGGATGAGAGGTGTGGGAGGAGTGAGGAAATCAGAACACCAGAGTTGATTGGCCAAATAAAGACATTCATGGATAAAGACTGTCATGTGTCTATAGAGACAATAGGTGCACATTTTGATGTTAGTGTGGGGACTGTACACACATTTATCCGCGAGGAACTGAAGATGTGGAAGATTTTCACAAAGTTTGTCCCTAGAGTGCAGTCTACAACTCAATCCTTGACACAGACTATTTGACCAAGATAGGCATCAAGATAGTTCCTCACCCTCCCTATTGCCCAGACCTTGCTCCCTGTAACTTTTGGTTATTCCCTAAGCGCAAGGAAAACCTTAGATGCTGTCGTTATGAGACAATTGAGGAGAATAAAGGCTGTGACCAAACTCATTAACACGTTCACACAAGAGGACTTCCATGGGGCCTTCTAGAAATTGTTGGAACGATACAACAAGTGCATTACAGCCGGGAGAGATTACTTCGAAGGGAACTAGAGTTTTATGCATGTACTATCAATAAAAGTGCTCATACGAAAAAAGTCTGGAAACTTATTTAAGTCACCTTGTAAATCAGTAAATATGCAAATTACTGCTTAGTATAATCGAGATGATAAAATGTCCTTGATAATTTCGAGAGTAAACCCCTCTTTTTCAATAAGAAAACAAATCCAAAGTATGAATGTCATTTTGCTGCTTGTCAGATTAGTCTTGGATATTTATGTTGGGGGAGCACAAGTGCTACGAGTTTGTCAGGTCGCATTCAAAGAATTTGTTAAACAGGCACATTGCAGCGATGAGACAGAGGTTGAAACTTAACTGATAGTGCGGGACCTATTAGATTTGTGACTCTTTTGAACCCTATCTAAGTGTGAGAGACTAGTGTAGCTACGCCAGCCCAGACATGGCAACAATGTCCCATGTCTGGGCGAATTATGGCTATGTAAAGATATAGGATACTCTCTGGTGTGAGTTACTTTCTAGCATGATAGCTCACCTTCTTTACAGCAGCCTTGGCAATGTCATCATTGTATTTGTTCCAAATCGTGTTGCTTGTGAATATTAAACCGACTATAATAAGCGTTGTTGTCTTTATATTTATTTCATATGCAAATCTAGAGCAGAAGACAGGCCTAGAAGTTGGTTGTTTTGTTGGTCGACTTATGTAAACGTGTTGCTAATTCATTTTCTCTCGTGACAAGTGTTTCTCTGTCAGAATCTATCGAATACATGCGCGAATCAATCTCAAATTTCCCGAGGGAAATTAATGTGAAAAGAGGAATGAGAAAGGATCGAAGTGTTAATTTGTGAAAGTGTTCGGCGAACCACATTCTCACATAGCAACCGTTAGATCCACCAAGACATCTGCATCTAGTAGACAGGGTACCCGTAAAATCCCCTCGTCTCCACCAGTAAGTACATCATTGTGTCGGGGAAACCAAATTCGAATCATGTTGTAACTTTTAGAGTCGTATCAATGTAAATCGTATGACTCATAAAGTTAGGACATGTGGACAGATAGTTTCTGATGTTTAGCTGAACACAGTTTTAATTATATCACCGAAGTTAAGCAATATTGAGCCTGGTGAGTACCAGATGGGTGACCATTTGGTAATACTAGTTGCTGTATCTATAAGGGCATTTATATCTATGTATGTATAAAACGTCTATATAAAGGACATATATATCAAAAACTGCCCCCCCAAAAACAAAACAAAACAAAAAAACCCAAAACAAACAAATCAAAAGAAAAAAGAAAAGAAAAAAACAAACAAACAAACAAACAAACAAAAAACTAACGCCGTCATCTCCACTAACAAGTCAATACAAACGACTGTGAATTTAATATTTCAACATGTTAAGGACAACGTTACACGAAAACAGACCTGATAAATGAAGAAGAAGACTGTACTGCAGCCGCATTCACCTTAGGCTGGTTGAATCGGCTTCATCCTTCGAAGGAAAAACTTCCTTCGAAGGATGAAGGCCTAAAGTGAATGCGGCTGCAGTACAGTCTTCTTCTTCATGTATCAGGTCTGTTTTCGTGTAACATTGTCCTTAACATGCAGCCACTCGGGATCCAACACGTTGTAGCAGAGTGCGTCGCAAGGAACAGAGGAAAAGTAATAACTAGATTCACTTTGTTTTTCCATTGTAACGACATTTATTTCCGAATAAAACTTGATCGTGCTCCTTTTCTCTAATCTCTGTCCTCTCGAACGTGATGTTTAGTCTGTGCACACATTCTTTTTATAGTCTTTTTCTTTTTGCTTGCCGTGACGTCACTTCGCACACGGCTTGACATTTGGATATAGCCGCCATACGCGCATCCGCGCTCTGTTACATTCGCAGACATCGATGATCATGGCCCACCAGACCTCTCTGCATTCGGACCATTTCACCATAATATTCTTTACAGTATAGTATTTATACTAAGTTGCAAGTACTTATACAGAATTGCTAGTCTTAACCATTGTACCTAAATCAATATCACTTGCCTAACACAAAGAAGAGTTGATAATTCACCAACTGTTCAACAGTTCATCCATTACCTGCCTGCCGTGACTTCACGTACGGGTTGGTTGGTTGTTTTGTTTTACGGCATATCAACACTTTTCAGGTTATTTAATGCCAAATTCAGTGATTTTGAAGAAAATTATTTTAGTAGAATATATATTTTTTTACAAGTCAGTTTCTATTTAACCCATAGTTGGGACCCTAACCCTAACTACCACTCCGGATCAGAGTGGACGCGGGTGCAATGGCAATTAAAGAGTGCCCTCCCCAAATCCCGTAAGATGGGGCCTCACCATCGGATATAGTTTAAGGTCATATTCAGGACCCACGTACGAGTAAGTACAGCCAAAGAAGCAGGAAAAACAGAGGGAATTTCAAAGTCTATCAGTCCGAGGGAATAAATTATCATAGGAGAAAGATTTCTGGCATCTAGAAACCTCAACAGTAAAGGGGCGGGATTTTGCTGTCTGTCAGATTAATCGGGGTATTTATATTGAGGGGCACAAGTACTATAAGTTTATCAGAACACTTTCCGTTAAAGCAATAAAACATGCACATAGAGCTTGGTGTACTGTGTGGAACCTATAAGATTAGAGACTTATTTTAACGTTGTCTGATAGTGAGAGACTAGTGGTAGATGCACCAGCTCAGATGTGGCAACAATACACCATGTAGTGACTGTGTAAAGATATAGGATACTCTTTGGTGTGAGTAATTTTATTGCATTTTAGAGTCACCTTCTTTGCAACCACCTTGATAATGTCCTCGATGTGGTTGTACCGATTTATGTTGCCTTATGATAAACCGATGGCATCGAAGGATGGACAGCCAGGTGTTATTTATTATGGCAATCGATGATTGAGTAGGTTTCTTATCTCTACTACTACATAAAAAAGACTTTGTGTGTGTGAGTTCATTCCCTATGGACTCGAAAACGACTGGATCGATTTTTATTAAATTTCACACTGCCTGGCAGAGTTCTTAGGTTTTGTATCGGAATGTCTTCGATAAATATTGATTATCAATAATCAAAATAATCATATGAAAGAAGATTCTAACAGCCTAACATCACCAATGTATTTGAGAAGTTGTAGTACCACACAAAAACGCTCGACAGATAAAATCAACAGTAGGTTCTTTGATATGACAGGGACGCGTTGGAAATTAATGTTTCTGTTTCGAGCACAACTGAAGACACTTGACTTTTGCATTTTAAATTTTAATGCAATTCATTATATATATATATATATATATATATATATATATATATATATATAAAATTCTAAAATCAGCAGTAAGTTATCTATAGTGCAATGTAAACTACAAGATATTGTAAACCAAGTCTTTTGGACAGGCATGTGAAGCTTCCTTCCGGTGCACCGCGACGAATCGTTAACTAGAGCCAACAATCAATCGATTTGAAATGGGCGATTTAACCGATTTCGATGACAAAAACATGGGAGTGTGAAATATTCGTTGATCATCAATCCGGGGCAACATCGGGTTATCCTGCTAGTAATTGTGTTGTATAGCCTGTTCTCTCCATAACAATTTATCTGTTTATCGCTGTCACGTTTATATAATCATATTTGTTGCACTTCTACGAAGAAGCATGCTGCCAATAAATATATAAACTCTACGTTGTTCCATTCGTTTGAAGATCAAACACAGAGACGGTTTCATAACAAAAATGCTTTTATTTAATTATTATTTTGCCTGTGAATAGTCGTCGGACGTATCAAGCAAGGCTGGGGAAAAAGGTGAGGTGTGCTATAACCAAATAACGACGTAACGATCGTGCGTCTGTTTCCGTCTCTCTTTCTCTCTGTTTTTGTGCTCGCCAGACCTCTTGTTTAATTAACAATTCCTTCTTTTGTTTCATCAGAGGTCAATATATGTGTACAAGTCCAATCAGGTATTTTCTCTGTTCCATCAGAGGTCAATATGTGTGTGAAAGTCTAACATGATATTTTCCTTGCTCTCTGCTAACCTGGAATTAAAAAAGATTTTTTTTATTACATTTTCACCCCAAACAAGACACATTGCCACTTTGTTGTACGGGGCTATTATCAGGGACATAGGTATCAGGGGTACTGTGTAGGGAGTTTGGCAGCAAGATGTCGGTTCACGTTGCACTTGAACTTCTGCATGTCAGTACAGTCGGGGAAGCAGGGAAGGGAATTCCAAAGTCTAGCTGTTCTGGGGAAGAAACTACTGGAGTAAAAGGCTCTCTTCTCTTACATCTAGGGATCTCTACTGTGAAGGGTTGAGATTTAGCTGTTTGTCGGGTTTGTTGGGGGTATTTACGTCGGTGGGGCACAAGTACTTGCAGTTCGCCAGAGCATTCATCGTTAAAGTATTTGTAGAACAGGCAGAGGATGCAACATTTCGTCGATGGGACAGAGGCTGAAGTTTAGATGACAGTTCAGGACCTATCAGATTGGTGACTCTCTTTTGAACCTTATCTAGGAGCGAGACTAGTGGCAGATGCACCAGCCCAAATATGACAACAATACTCCATACATGAGCGAATGGTGGCCTTATAGAGGTATAGGATATTTTCGGGCGTTAGTATCTTTCTAGCACGGTAGAGAGAGCCTACCTTCTTCGCAGCGGTCCTGGCGATACTCTCAATGTAATTGTTCCAACTCATGTTTCCCGTGAGCGTTAGGCCGAGGAGTTTAAAAGATGTACTTTCAGATAAAGAATCATTGAACATTGCTATTAGTGGTAGAGAAGGTTTCTTGTAATTATTGAAGGAAACCAGTTTAGTCTTGGCAGCATTGAATGTGACCATCCATTTATGTCCCCATCCCACATATCTGAATTTGTGTGTGCACGTTCCTTTATCCAACAATTATAAAAGGAACGAAGCTTAGTCTTAGTAGCATTAATGGTCTCATCCCACTACAGACTTTATGTTGTTTTCTAAGGTTTCTATCATTGCCTTTGATATGTCTGTATTCGTATTTCCGTCATGTTTCTTATAGATCCTGATATGTATGATGCATCTAAAATAAACATAAATAATACACAATTCTTAAATTTAATTCCTTCTTAATTCTAATAAAACTATTAACGGAAAGTTGTTCACAAAGGAACACAAAAGAAAGCTAAAATAGGATTGTTAATAGAGTTCTAACAGTCATTTGGGAATAAAATACCAGACAATATGTCAATATCTTAAGACTTAGTTTACGGACAGCTTTAAGAGTGTCAATGTGTTTTGAGACAGTTCACAAGAGTTAAGAATAGTTTACGGAGTTTTGGGTTTTTGACGAGAGTGACAGTTGAGGATAGTGAGTGTATAGTTTGAGACAGTTGGCGACCCTGACGTCCCTCGAGAGAAATCAAATAAATTGGAGTTGAAGCTGAGCGAGAGTAAATTGGACCCAAAAAGAAAATCACCGGGGACTGATGCAACCAGACAGTTAGCGACACGCAACGGTATAACACACACTCAGAACGTAACTGATTTACATCAATGAAGTCATTTTGTCTTGTTGTATTGTTGTGCCGTAATCCCCCATTGTGTAGCTTTAGAACTACGCTAAGGTAGCTAATCGTTCCCGGGCGACGCCAGATAACCCGAGGATTTAAAATAGAGAATATAAATATATATAATTTATTTCATGTCAAAATAGATATATTTGCTTTTTGGTTGGAAAAAACTGAGATATTTTGTTATTTGGAAAAACTCAACAACAGGAAATGTGAGGATGTTAGGAGAACATATTGTACTGGCTGAGTAATGGGTGATGACCTCAAGGCTATGGGATTTTAATCTTGAATTGGACCTCAGATTGCGGTTGAATCGCACAACAGCAGTTGGAATTTAACGTGATTTGATTGGCTAGGGAGACTTCCACCCCACCCGCATCGGATCGATTCATTCGAAAATTAGTCAGATTGCTTTTTGATTTCGGGGAGAACAGATCGTATAGAGACCGCTGTTCCCTGAGGACCCAACCCTTCCTCTACTTCCTCATCCGCTCGTCTGACGCTGCCTGTGAAGAGATTTGAGACTTTGAAAAACTTACTAAGAACTGAATGATATTTGTAAAAACATTTGTACATAAGTTTGTAAAATTAACTCTGTAGAGTGGAGTACACGAGTTTGTTTTTCTTCCTGCCTGCGGCTTCGATATTCGCTTTCAGCATACAGGATTCAATGTAACAACCCTCAGAGAAGAACTAGACGACACAAGCTGAGATTTCCAGATAAACAGGGGTCCTAGCCAGCTTCATCAGTGAGGGGGGTTACAGTTTGGTGCCGTGACCAGGATATCGACTCGAAAAAAGGGCGAGACTTAATATTTCTCATTTTTTTTTGCTACCACGGAAGAAAAGAAAACACGGAGTTGGGATTGCGTTATAATCTTACATTATCGGTGGCAGGAGAAAAAACTTACTAAAAAAAGAAACAGACAGACAGGGATAATTGAAAACAAAAGGAAGGAGAGACAGAGCTGAAAAATATAGAAAAAACGCCCGAAACTTTAAATAGAACAAACGCCCATTTGGAAAAAAAAAACAAAAACGGTTGAACATTTTGAATGAACAAGGGGGAGAACCCACATTAAATGGTGGATGTGGGATTTTGTATATGTTATCTTTTTGATGGGTAATTTGAGGATGGAGAGAGGAGTCTGTGAAAAAAATCTGACGGCGAATTGTGAAAAGAGATGGAGCGGTGTGTTGAGGAATTAGACTCCATTGGTTCTACAAAGCAATGTAGTCTAATGGGGGTGAATGTGACGTAATCCCCCATTGGGGAGCTTTAGAACTACGCTGAGATAGCTAATCGTTCCCGGGTGACGCCAGATAACCCGAGGATTTAAAATAGAGAATATAAATATATATAATTTATTTCATGTCAAATTAGATATATTTGCTTTTTGGTTGGAAAAACATGAGGTATTTTGTTATTTGAAAAAACTCAACAACAGGAAATGTGAGAATGTTAGGAGAACATATTGTACTGGCTGAGAATTGGGTGATGACCTCATAGCTATGGGATTTTAATCTTGAATTGGACCTCAGTATACAGGATTCAATGTAACAACTCTCAGAGAAGAACTAAATTTCCAGATAAAAAGGGGTCCTAGCCAGCTTCATCAGTGAGGGATTAAATTGTAACATGATTACAAAAGTGATTGGGTTATACAAAGTAACTAGTACGGTTGCTTTTTAAAACCAGGGTTTTCGTAAATTTCCGCTCAGGCTTGACCATAATCCACTAGAATATGCCGATTGCTGATGAAAAAACAAGAACAAAAAACCAAACAAAAAAAAAAAACAACGATATCAAAATAACATTTATCGGATACTAATCAAAACGTTGAAATCATAAACTTAACTATGTTTATTGAAATGGCAAACAATATTAAACAAAAAATGAAGTTCGTGAAGCCATCTTCAGAAGCTGGAGCAACATTCCCCGCACCTTAATGTAAACGCTTATTTCTAGCATGCCCCAAAGTATTTGGAAGTCATCATTAAACCAGTGAAGGTAAAACTCATTATTAAATTTGATTGTTGAATGTTTTCGCACGCTTTTCGTACAATTTCATATAATTTATACCCCTGATCTTATAATTTTGATCAAGTGCAAAATGCCTCATTTTATAAAAAATGTAAATTTCTGAATTAAACGCTTGGAATTTTTTTCCCATAAAATTTTAGGTTGGTTTAGGGTAAAGATGTGGTTTAGAGTTTAGGGTAAAGATTTAGTTTAAAGTTTAGGGTAAAGATGTGGTTTTGGGTTAGATGTGAGGGGTTAGGGTTTGTGTATCTGCAAGTGAAATTGATTTATTATGATTATTATTATTATGATTTATTTTCTTTACGATATTTTAGGACTTGTTCCGGCGTCTGTAATACTTTATTTAGGCTGGTTAAATTCATTGTCGTGTGTTCCATTGTTAGGACAGATTAAACTAAAAAAAAAAAGAACAAAAAAAACAAAAACAAACAAACTTAATTCTTTTCTCACAATTCATCAAAAGTCGTCTGCTTTGCTCCTTATTAGCTAACCGCGTTTGGTATCGCTTTTGATTGGCTGGTCAACTGGATAAACCGTCGACGTATCCCAGCGGTTTCAGTCAGCTTCCGCTCGATCCGAGCGGATATTTACGAGAATCCGTTGCTTTAAAATGCAACTGTACCAGATAACGTTACATGTTAGATATAAGCTGTACACGTGCATTCTTAGTTGTTGCGCATGGCTTATGCACGTCTTATTAGTAATCTTAGGCAACAATTTACCCTACACGACAAAATATAAAACCAATTCATGGATTATTTTCATATACTGGCTTCAAAGTTCAGAGAAATCCAGATTCCCCAAAATAAGGTAGTTTTGTGATTAGAAATTTATATGCGACACAAACGAGCTGATGTAAGTTACTCCTTTTCTTTCTTTGTTCGTTTAGCTTTTTTCTCTTTCCTTTTTACTTCTTTCATGACTGGCGTCAGAATTTTACATCTAAATGCGATTCAGACGAATGAAAAAAGCAAAACAAACAAACAAACAAACAAACAAACAAAAAAAAACAAAAAAAAACAAATACAACAAATGCTATAATTTCTACTCTTTGTCTTTCTCCATTTCGGTTGGATTCGCTTCTTTTGTCACTGTCAAAAAACGAGTCAGTTTTCACAGGAACATGTTAAATCATGCTATTTTCAACAAATGAAATACACTTCAAACTCCAAAGTAACAGATATCAGGCGTTTTTTGACCCAAAATTGGCGAAGGAGTTTGATAGAGTCTGCAATGGTCAACTCTTTAAACTTTGACCTCTATGTCAGCAAATTTTCGTCCAAAAACTGATTAAAAAGCTGCATGTCTTAATAGCCTTGATATAAAATTTCACATGTTTAGACCCAAAATAAACTGAATAGTTTGCTAGAGATCGCAAAGGTAAAATATTTTGAACTTTGACCTCTTGACAGCTAAATTTCCGGCCCAAAACCGATAAAAAAACTTGTCTTATCTCTGAATACACTTTATGTAAAATTTCAAATGTTTAGACCCAAAACTGACTGAGTAATTTGGTAGAGACTGCAGTGGTCAATTGTTTTTAACTTTGACCCCAATTTGACCCCTTAACATTTATTCTTTTGGACTCAAATCAAATTAAAAAGTTTTATCTATGTTCAAGTAAACTACATCTAAAATTTCAAGTATTTTGACCCAAAATTGACGGAGGAGTTTGGTAGTTTTCAAAAGTCAAATCGTTGAACTTTGACCCCTTGACAGCCAAATGATTCCGAAAACCGATTAAAATTTATTTCCCAAATGTCAATACCTCTTATGTCAAATCTTGAGCCTGAAAAGACTGAGTAGTTTGGTAGGGAAATGTACACACACAGACATACATAGACAATTTCACTTTCCTTCCAATTCTTACATGGCAATCTGGAGTCTAATGCTTAAAAGCGAATGGTATGTATTGCCACCCTTTTTCTTTCTCCGTTCCGTTGGGATTCAATTGCTTAGTCACTTCAAAAGCAAGTTAGTTTTCATAGGAATGCGTTGACTCAAATTATTTTCCAACCAAAGAAAACTGTTTCAAACCGCAAATGTAACAACCCTGCGTTTAATTAAACAAGCGTATAAAACAATGGATTAATAAACTGAAGTCAGAGTTATTTCGCGTGACCCCCGCGATGTGGCTCGACTCAATGTCAACAACGGCCATTCTCAGCGAAAGGAATGCTCCATGCTGAAATCCCTTTAAGTTTGATACTATATAGCTAATGAACTCAGCTAAACAAAAGGTGAACGCATACACATACAAACAACGGAACTTAAAAAAACAAAACTTTCTGACATCTCTGTCTATTTCTCATTCAAGAATTTAAAAACTTCTCAACAGACTTTGGTCTTTCAAAGTATATTTTACATGTCTGTAAAATTATTTTTTATTGGAATTCTTTGAGATGAGTAATTTGCATATTTATTTATTTATTTGCGGACTGTTATCCTCATTTTCATGGTTGTTGTTTCATGTCGTTTCATGTCGTTTCGGCTTTGGGAATATTCAGGTGGTTAACCACGACAGGATAAGAATGCTGAGTCGTTTAACTGCATCCCAAGCAATTACTTCCTTCCATGGTTGTTTACTCACCATCTTTTGGCCAACTAATCCTCTGACCGGCTTTGGATAGGATTGAAACCGTTAACTTCAGACAATGCTCACCTGGAACTGTAAAGATTCAACGCCTTTAGCCACTGCGCCAAGGGCGGTCAGGGTTGAATTTTTTTCCTCTGGCGTGATGTGAGTAGGATTGATCGCTTGAAGAAGGCCAGAGGAATAGTTGGCCGAAACGTGGTGAAACAGCAAAAAACTATAAAGATGAGAATAACAGTCCGCAAATGAACAAATGAATTCTATAAAATTCTTGGTATAAATATATTTTGCTCGGTAATTCACGCTTTCTTATTTCATTCCAAAAATTCCGTGGTTGAGTTAGCACTTGATAACTGGTGACCCGTTCTATAACATTCACGTTTCATCTTTTTCATTTGCCGATTTAACTACATGTATATTAATTGTTAGCGCGATTCTTGCATTGTTCAATGACGTTACTATCACCAAAAAATACCCCCTTAGCCACGATCGAAACTACAGTCTGGATTAGGATAACAATATAAATTACTTCAGCTTAGAAGAATCTACTTCACTGACCGAGTGACGTTTTTACCCATGAGTGATCAAGAAACCAAGTAATATGCAGTCTTTATACATACATACATAGTCTTTTATTTCTCTGCATTGTCACTTCTTTTCATTATCGCTCTTTCATGATTGTTGTTTCGTCTAGTGGTTGCCGATTGTCTCGTCTTTTTAACTTAAACGAATATACTTCTCACGCAGGAAAGACACAAGGAATACTTTCGCTGATTTCTTCAAGGTTTTATTGGAGAGAATAGATCAATGACTAATCATTTACTTCTTACTTTCTATCTAACGAAATGAGTGACGCGCAGACGGACAGACATTGGTAACATTCAGCTTTAATTCTTTCTATATTGTAAATTTGTCATATTAGCATGCTTCCAACGAAAAGACTGAACTGAAAACCTTCGTTTTCTCTCGATCGAAAACGCGATTCTCGTTATATCCTGATATCGTTCGACTATGTTTTGTCAACAGCGTTTCACCTCTTTCTCCCTCCCGTTTCAACTCACGTCATCCGCCTCTGTCTTACGTAGTGGGTGTTATTATTAGACGAAGGTACTAAATAGTCGTATATGTTTCGTTGTTCTTATTTAATGTTCTTGTTTGTATTAGAAAGTCTTAGAGTGATAGACAGTCTTAGGAGAGATTAGAGTCTTAGGAGTGTTCATGTTGTAAGAGATGGAGACATTAACAAGTATATATAAAGAGAGAGACAGTTGTACATTTTTATAAACACAATTAATTCATATTAATACAATTTCACTTTACCTTTGTTTTGGTGATGATGATTTTCACAAAGTTCTTATAAATGGACAATACATTTTCTGTTGAATAACAACACGAAGACGCAGATACAAAAAGATGAAGATGTTCTTTTTATTATTCCATATGACCGGTCAATGGCTTTGCATACAGGAATTCAAGTCTTACATGATTTCTTCTTCTAACCTCGCTTCCAAGCTTCCATGTCAGCTCTCTCTCTCTTCTTCCCGACTCTGATCTGACTCTCGTCTGACTCTTTCTAACTAACTTCGAACTCTTTCCTATATTAAGAAATCACATGTACGTCTGATCAATGTGATTATAAGTCACGTGTCATCAACATGCGCGATTTGCACGTTTTTGAAACCATTTCTGATGACCAGGAAATTTACCATTTTCCTTGTTGTTTTACAAAGGAATTTAACCTAGTTATCTAATTTTGTAACCCATATTTTATTATGCATTCTTTCTAAGAATGTGAATAATTTCCATCCAAATTTGTACTTATTAAATATTTTAACAGAATCAACAATTCACTGGACATTCCATTTAAAACCTATTGTTCTTTAAAACTTATCTACAGGGTTCGATCCCCGTTTTATCTGATATTATTTTCATTTAACTAATTCTCTTTTTTTTTTACTTACATGAAAAGGGGACATCCCTTTTCATGTAACATCTGGACAAAATTCTGTTTGCAGCTAGGTTATCTTGACATGCACTAAAAATGACCTTTATCAAAATTCACACTAATTAACTTAAACACTACTTACTGGCATAGTAATGTAACACGAGGACAGAAAAGATAACGTGTAATATTTAAAACAGCTCAAAAAGTTTACTCCTAGCCCAGCATTTCTCAACCGGGAGCCCATGCCACCGTAATTCAAAACGATGAAACTTGCAATGTATAAATAAGGCAATAAGACTCCAGTCATTTATTTTGTTTTATATACAGTGGAACTATTTATTTTTTTATATACAGTGGAACTATATATATATATATATATATATATATATATATATATATATATATATATATATATATATATATATATATATATATAATTAATTGGCTCGGGGTTGGCTTTCGTATCTGGAAATTTTCGTATCCTGAAATGTTCATATTCTGAAATTTCGTATCCTGAAAAGCGTTTTAAACGAAAATCGCCTAATCCGTTCAAAATCCTATGAAAACACTCGTTAAATTTTAGAATACAGGAAAAATCAAAATGAAATAAAAGGAAAATAGTACCTACCCCTAACCCAGTCATTAATAAATTGCAAATGAAGTACATATTAGAACATAATTAAATAAGAATTAAAAAATATTTGATACAGAAATATGGAAACTTACCTTTCGAGTAAAGCGATGTACGAACTTTATAAAATATTTATCATTAATTTATTTTTTCAGTTTCTGATTTCTAGGATGTCGAATGTTCGAAAATTGAATGAAAGCTATGTGAAGTGTAAAGTCACGAATGTGTTTTTTTTTTACTCACCTTCACCTCAAACAAGGCATGTTGCCACTTGGACATAATGGGCTACTAATTGGGACCATGACTAAGAAAGATTAAGATACTGGTTTACGTTACATGTGAACTTCTGCATATCAGTACAGTTTGGGAAGCAGGTAGC
Organism: Euprymna scolopes; assembly: GCF_053919585.1. Classification (NCBI taxonomy): domain Eukaryota; kingdom Metazoa; phylum Mollusca; class Cephalopoda; order Sepiida; family Sepiolidae; genus Euprymna; species Euprymna scolopes. Next base: position 179,164,179 of record NC_136485.1, on the reverse strand, counting down.
AGGAAGAAAATTCCAAAGTCTAGCTGTTCTAGGGAAGAATCTATTGACGGATTGACGGAAGTATTGTAGAATACTTTCTGACATTTAGGGGCCTACACAGTGAAAGGGTGTGATTTTGTTGCTAAGCGAATTTATCGGGATACGTTGAGGGGGGACAAGTGCAACGAGTTCATCAGAGCACATTCCATTAAAATATTTGTAAAAGAGGCACAGAGAGGGACAGGGGTTGGAGCCTAGTTGACAAAGTGGGACCTATTAAGTTGCAAACCGTTTTCTGGGTCCTATCTGAGGGAGAGAGAGAGAGAGAGAGAGAGAGAGAGAGAGAGAGAGAGACTAATGGTAGATGCACCAGCACAGATGTGGCAACAATACTCCATATATGGACGAATGGTGGCCTTGTAGAGGTACAGTATACTCTCAGGTGTGAGCAGTTTTCTAGCACGATAAAGGGAGTCCACCTTCCTCGCAACAGCCTTCGCAATGTCCGCAATATTCCAGTTCATATTTCCCGTAAATGTTAAGCCGAAGAGTTTGAAGGAAGAATTCTCAATTAGGTAGTAATTTATCATGGATATCGGTGGTTGGAGAGAATTTTTGTAATTGTTACAGGAGAGCAACTTAGTCTGACTAGCATTAAATGTTACCTTCCATTTTCTCCCCCATTCCACTACGGTCTGGAGGTCATTTTCTAAGGATACAACCATCGTCTGGGATTTGTGTACACCCGTTCTTCCCTCATGCATGCTATAGAACTGTGTATCATCAGCAAATATACCCATTTCAGACTCAATATTATCGGGGAGGCCATTGATGAATATCAGAAATAATAGTGGTTCAAGGATCGATCCCTCAGGTACTCCCACATTAATGTTATGCTGCTTGGATGAACGTCCATCAATGACAACCTGGATTGTTCTATTGTCTAAGAAGGATATAATTATATTTAGTATTCGTCCAGTTATACCGTATGAGTTGATTTTCATTAGCAGCCCTTCATGCCAGACTTTGTCAAAGGCATTGGGCACCGATATGCTTTTGCGTCGAAAACTCTACAACCACATTTGTTGGATATTCTGGACGTTGCGATCAAAGTTATCAACTTCATTGCTGCTAAGGCCAAAATCATCTTCCAAGTTCTCGCCAACGGAATGGGTGCGTAACATATGGGACTTCTATTCTACACGAAAGTTCATTTGCTCTGGATGGAAAAATGCCTCTCTCGGCTGTATTAATTCTGTATGGAAGCAAAAATCTTTCTTTGAGAGAACGAAAACCTCCGTCTCCACTTCAACAATTAAGAGTTTGTCATGATGCGTGCTTACCTGGTCTATATTTTTGGGCGACAACGAAATGAACTAATCCTAGCAAGGCCGTGATGTGACAGTCAGTAACACCCAAGACAAACTTACTGGACTGTCTGCTTGAATTAATGTCTGGAAGGCATGAATCAAGGCTGTGTCAACAGCCTTATTTCCTTTCTTAGACAAACGTAGAGGATTAAATTTCCTATCGGCATCAAAAATTGTATCATTGGACATCTTCAAATTCACTCTTCAAATCTTATTTCGATGAAGCACAACTGAATATTCCATGGCATTGCAGTTAAATGGGCTGGCAAACAGCATAAATACATAAATAAATAAATAAAATAAACAAAAGTTCAGACAGAATTCGTCACTATATTTTCTCCTCACAACTTTCTCTTTCAACTTCCAGCACAGGTTTTTTCTCTCACCTCTGTCAACAGGCGTTTTATTAAAAACCTGACTGCATTTCATTTGCATATGTGTGCAGTGGGCGGTGTGATCTCGTCCGATTCCACGAGACTACACCTTATAAAGCCGCAGCCGCCATCTTTAATCTCTCTCTCAGATCCCACTTGAAGGTAAACCGTATAGCCACATAATGCACACAAACGTGGGCACCTTCTTCTTTGATTATTACATTCTAACTCTACAGGCATAGAGACCCTTACAACATTCAACATTGAACATTCAACCCGAAGACGAAGAAGAAGAGCTGGTAGAATTCAAGGTTTCAAAAGCAATGAAGTTGGTCTTCTCCAACTTCTGGTTCTTTTGTTCAGGGTGTGTATCTCCTACTCAACAAGAAGGCATTCGTAACATACAATTCACAACAACATACTTTTGCGAATGTGGATTTTCTGATCTGGCGATCATTAAAACGAAGTCAGAAATCATCTTGATGTTAGAAATCATATTGCCCTGACTATGTCGAACACGGGGCCGGGCACAAGCTGTTTCGTCACACGAGCTCAATAGCAAGTGTCATTTTCAGCAAAAAATTCACTTTGATTTATAATTTTCGAGTAAATAAACAACACAAAACAAAATTTTATGGAAGTGAAAGGAGTCGCGAGTGTTGAGATACTCGGTAAGGGAGTCAAGAGGAATCAAAGGTTCAGAAACAAAAAGCCAACAAGCGTCTACGTGCCGCATCTTGCCTTCAATGGGAAGATATATATATATATATATATATATATATATATATATATATATATATATATATATATACATCGTTCGTTGGAATATGCTTGATAAACGTAGACGTAGACTTAATTTCATCTAGCAATGTATATTTATCAGCAAATTCTCACTTGCTACGAGAATTCAAATCTATTTCGTCTTTTCTCTTGGGAGATTTTCAGTCGATCGACTCTGTTTACTGAAAGTCGTTTGACGCGAGGAAAAAAAAAACACTAAAACCTTGAAATGAAAAAATCACAAAAACCAAAACAAAAAAGGCAAAACATATTTACGACGAGATAAGAAAAAACTGATTAGACTAAAAGAACTAATCGAATTGTTTCAAATTGTTTTATCCTCTTCGTTGTACAAAATCTAAAATTGAATTAGAAACAGAGAAGTCTTGTCGAATAAAAATACCTGTCGTCTTTTGTCTGTTCTTCCTTACTAGTGTCGTAAATGTTTTCCTCAAGGAATTCTATTGCGCTGGAAACATGGCAAAAATTGCTTCAATCTATTTGCGTGCGCAAAAGAATCAGGAAAATTAAGCTGAAACAAAAATAGCTCATTCATCTGGGTATTCCATTTATTAATATCAATCTGAAGAAGTAAATACTTTCGTAAGAAAGGCGTTCAATAAGTAATGCCTATAGTCCCCTTCCACTTGTCTGATCTAGTTGAAATTATGCATGCGCAATGATTTATATCTCTATGGGTTATGTGACAAATTAAAACTCTGACCCAATTGTGGTTTCTGATTTACAGTGTTTGAACTGAGTAAGATATGGCATGGGGTCTGTTGAGTTCCGCGCAGTAATCCGGTTTTTGCATTTGTTTAAGGACGCAAACCGTAGGAGACATTTGATGAAAAACAAAAATAAACATAGGCTAATAATACCCCATCATATAACCTTGTAAAACACTGGTATCGTAAATTCAAACATGTTCGAAAAATCTCTGGAAACAACTCCCAGACATGAGGCATCTGTCAGTCAAGTTAAAGCTGCCATTTTGGAAGAGCGACACGTGACTATTTGCCAAATAGTCTAAGAGGTCAAGATTAATACATGGTTTGTGAAAATCATTTGTGAAATCATTCATGACAATTTGCAAATGCATAAGGTGTCTGTCAGATGGATCTCCAAGTTACATTACAGAAACACCTTCCCAGAGGCAAGAATATGTCCAGTGCTCAAGAATGAATTTGGAGCTGTGCCAAGAAGATGAGTCAAAGCTTTTCAAAAGACTGATTATACAGGATGAAATCTGGATCTACCACTATGATCCAGATACCAAACCCAGTCAAAGCAGCAGAAGCATTTGGACTCATCACCTTTAAAGACAGCTAGGGTGCAGACCTCCGCTGGCAATGCCATACTCAGTCGTCTGGAACCAGGACAGAGTAATGATTTAAGTGAATTCTACATGGCAGATCTAGAGAATAAAATATTTAAAAAAATAATATAAAGCTCCCTATATGTGTACACTACGTGAACGACATACGTATTTTAGTGGAAAAGAGATATACTACAATACCTCTTAAAAAAACTTTAAGTTCACAGAAAAAATGAATAACAACAACAAAAAATTCCATCCCTTGACGCCCTTATAGATATGCCCAATAATACATCCATATACAAAAAAAAATCAACCAGCATAAATTCCAGCCTCCTGAACTCAAAGAGCGAGTGTCCACAACGGTACAAGATAGCTATAATTAAAAATTTATTAAATCGCGCAAAGCTGATCTCATCCAGTAGAAAAACATTTCTTATTGAAATAAAAAATAGAAAACCTTAACAATAATATTGGACAACACCATAATGCCAACTCTGTTAATATATTTTACCAAAGCAAATGCAACCAAATTTTAGAGTTGAAGAAAATGCAATTAAAAACATTGTCCATAGATATTTAACTTCTGTTGATAGCATTTAAAATCTCAGATTTTTAATCGACTTTTTACATATTTTTCACCTCCCATCACTCAATACAATAGTAATTATTAACGTCTCATCAATTTATTGTGTATTTTACTTTTCTACTTTCCATTTTCGCTCCTATTCACTTTCACCTCATCGACTCCACACATTCTACCTGAAGATGATTCGCAGTCGATTCGAAAGCGTTCGTAATAACTATGGAAATTTCATTAATATTTTAAATTTTTATATAAAAAGATTAAACGGAAAATCGGAAAAATCATAAAGCAAAGTATCTCCGTTGTATTTAATAATAATTATTTTTATTTTTTCAGTTTCTGATTTCTAAGATGTCGAATGTTCGAAAATTGAGTGGAAGTTTGGATTTACGAATGTTATTCAAGATGGTGTAGAATGTGCGCAATATTTACATTACTCAGCCTTGATGTCAAAAGCACCACTGCATTCTTTCAAATTTTCTAAACCATCGTGACAAGATGCACCCCAAGGAGAAAAGATAGCGTTAATACTTCATCTTCAAAATGTGCGTGATATGATCGTGAAGAAACACTTCCTAAATTTGGATTCCATCCAGAAGAAAAACCTGTTAAGCAATTCAGTGCGCAAAACCAAAGAGATGGGGTAGGAAGAAAGCGTTCGCAAGCCTTCGAGGATTTGGGACTCAACTGGACTGGAACAAAAGAATATTTTGTAACCGGTGAGTTGTGTTATCTGTTCGGAGGGAATGCTTCTTTGTTGCAGCTGTCTGAAGGATCGAAGAAATGAACCATCAACCAGAAAAAGGTTAGTCTCAAATTAAAGTACTGAGAATTGTCTTTGTATTACAACCTGTCCACTATACAACATAACAGACATTCAGCTAGGCCACGATTACATGATTCAAACGAGTATATACTCATCACAAGCAACACAATAAATTAGGGTTCAAATAGCGAAGAACCACTATAGACATTTAGTGATACGTACACACATTCAGATGAACTCTTCGTCACAAGTACAGATATCTGTATGGCATGTTGGCACCCGATTATACAACACACACACACACACACACACACACACACACACACACACACACACACACACACACACACACACACACACACATATATATATACGTGTGTGTATGTGTGTGTCTGTTATGTGTTACTTAATTTATGATATATTACTCATCCTTAGTTTTTGTTTTTGCTGTTCGATTCGCTTACTTTCCGACATTCTACTTTATCTAGTCTCTTACAAGACCATTTAATATTTTTACTGTAAATGTTGAACCGGTGTCTCATAGACGCTGCTTTTATCCAGTTTTAAGATTAGAATTCCGTATCTTTTTACATAAAATAACGACAAGCGGAGATAACTCTGTGTTCCTTATTTCTTAAAAATCGTCCCCGGAAGCTCTCGTTTGGAATTATTTTCCCTTTCAATGTAAGACACGTATCACAAACAAAAAAAAAAAAAAAAAAAGAAAAAAAAAAAAAAGAAAAAAATGAAAACACCACAAGGAGAAACACTGCAATTTACAATCCTTTTCTCGTACTAAGAAGTATCGAGAGTAAAACAAAACAAAAATTAATATAATAATAATGACAATATATATATATATATATATATATATATATATATATATATATATATATATATATATATATATATTCCAGATGATCCTTGAGTCATATCCGAATGCAATAACACGTTATCTCCAAAAACATCTCCGTCGGTTATTTTTCAATTGTGCCTTCCATCCAAACGAGAAGAACATTTTTACAGAACTCGATACAAGAAGAAGGAACATAGTAGTAGTGGTAATAATAATAATAATAATAATAATAATAATAATAATAATAATAATAATAATAATAATAATAAATAAATAAATAAATAAATTGCTAATAATTAAGATTAAGGAAATAGTTCCACTTCAAAACGACGTTTACAACAAAATTATGTGGAAATTTAGCGCCTTTCTCTACTGAGTTTATTGTTGTCATTCAAATTTATTAGTCATAATCGTTCCCTTTTTATAACGTAAAACTAGCTACTCCAACTCGGCGTTTCCCGGGATACAGTAAAGTTATTTTAGTTTTTAATTATATTTGTTTGCACTTCATTAACTTATACAGAAAAAGAAACAACATTTTAGTTGTAAAAGAGAGAACTCATATTTATTATTATTATTATTGGCTCACATGGAGCTTTCACACAAGTCATCAGAGATCTGATTGGAAACCTGTGGTGTTCTTTGGAAGCTGAGTGACAACAAGTCTCCCCAGACGTCCAGCTATCTCCACTTCCTTCGATAGCATTTGCAAATACATTTGCGTCATCGCAACAGCCTCCCACCGTTGATTTCTCGCTGGCAGTGGCTATTGGTCTATACTGGAATTTGAGTGGTACTAAGCCTCCCCAAGATCCCAGTTCTCTTTGTACTTGTCCAGCGGGGTCTGGTCAGCGCTCTCTCCTCGGTATTTCCATCTTCCTTGACCCTTCTTGGCTCTTTGGGATCACTTTTTTTGAGGGTGAGGGTGATGAAACAATGGGAGGGGATGGGTGAATGGGGTGAAGAACTTGTAGATATGTAGCTTCAGTGTTCTTCATTCCCTGTAACGCTTCTTCATTATATTGTATACTTGTATTATTCTCCGCATTCCAGGGTCTTCCTCAATATCTCAGCCGTTTTCATTATCATTAGCCGTTGTACTTTTGCAGCCTTTCCTCTGATTCCAATTTCTCCCACTCTTTTTTCAAAGTTTTTCGGAATTGTTCCTCGTGCTTCTACTATTATAGGTACTATTTTGGTTTTCTTCATCATCCAAATCCCTTTTAATTCTCATTCGGCCAAGCAAGACGGACACAGAAACGGTGTCTCTAACGAATGATAAGTACTAATTCTTAAAATTCATTTTAATTCCTGAAATGTATACATGCTACCTCGCTAAATTGTTTCTCTTGTTTTTCTCTGTTTTATTTATTTATATTTATATTATGTCTTATTTTTCTTGTTTTTGCAAATTTTCTCTAGTCTTAAGATGATATTCGTAAAACCCCCCTCCCCTCGTGATGAGTTAAACAGCTTCATTCCTGCTATACTCCAAGTAAACTAGCGATAAAAGAAAAGCCTGGCAAAATGCTTTTCAGAATCTTCCACAAACCAGGATGTTTTTTTCTACATGAGAAGAAGATAGGACTTTATTTAAGTAATATACTTAATATCTACAATTACTATATGCTCGTTTGTATTGGAAATGTGCCGTTCCTGCTATACTAGACAACTGAATATTATTGTCTTATTTTTAATTATATCTGTAACTGAAATATAGTGTCCCTAGCTACGTTACTAGGACTATTTCTGAATAGATACAGAATTATTAGAGTCTGACCTAATTGAATGTCTTTAACTATGAAATCCAACGCGCCATGTACTAAATTTCTCTTTATATGGTAAAAACACCCCTGCCGGCTTGCTACGAATATCCAATGTACACTTTTACTCCAAGACGACTGCCTTTGTCTGATCTGCATGTTAAACATTTTTTTCTCCTCTCTCTCACACAAAACTTTACTTAACACTCTAAACCTTAACAATTAATTTTACTGTATTCTGTCAGCTTAATCCTCTCTTGAAAACTAACAATCAGCTCTACCCTCCAAGCTGCCACTAACACTCGTACATTACACACACCTTGGGGAATCCTTCGCCTTCAGCCCTTAACCTTCGCATGTTGACTGATTGGAAGTCATTATCACTAAACATCTATACATTTCTACCTCTATGGCATGCATTAGCTTATTCTTATACAGGTAGATGCTTACTAGCTACAGTCTGTACTTAGACTTACGGATATCTACATTTACATAGCAATAGCTGCCTCCTCCATAGCTTTGCAATATTAAATACAAAAACTGAACCAATACTCTGTAATGCAAAATACAACTCCCTGATTTTCAAACGAAAACTGAAGATGTCTTCATTAGAAGAGGAAACATACTTAATACCTACAACCTCCATATATTCGCAACTACTGGAAATCTGTCCATATATCTATTTACTTTATTATACATACTGAATACGCCAGAGCTTATAATTTACTTCCAATTATACCTGTACTGTATTGTATTTCATATCAAAATGACGTCACTGTTATATCTACATTGAAGATACATCTTAATCCTCCTGCTATCTGAAATATCCAGAGCTTGGCCAACAACAATTTTAGTTAATTCTTAATATCAAGCATTCTGTAACGCGTTATCCTATTCTTAAGCCATAAATGTAGCTGCTTCCACTGCATGAACTCTTACTCCCCCTCTCCTGCAGTAACAATGAAATAGTAATGTCCCTTAATTACTTTGAGGAGTATTATTTTGTAGTAGATATATAACCTTTACAAACTAAGCCAGTAGCATTAACTATCCCAGCGGGGTCGCAGAAATACCTGGATTAAAACCCAGGCGCAGAGCAAACCCTCTCGGTGCTGATGGACCCATAGATCTTCCCAGGTCATCCGTCTAGGAGGAGGAAAACTCTGAAACTAAACCTAAGGGGAGGGAGGCCTCTTCAGTTTTGGATGACAACCTTCCTAGAGCTGGTGACTCAAACAACTTACCGGTCTGCAAACCTAAACTGCTTAATGAGTAGATAGGCACTGTCTATCGCCCGGCTTCCATACTCCTTCTTTGCCTATTATCCAGGCGTAGAGATCGAATCACAGGACTTCAACAGAAACTCAGTGATCGATCTTGTTTCCTGACTAGGGCAAGGAACTGCAGTGGACTATACGAAAGGGATGAACGAGATGTTCACATTGCATTTATATTAGTAAAATCAGAGAAGCAGGAAACAGGGAGAAATATCTAAAGTCTAGCAGTTTGAAGAAAGAAACTATTAGAATAGAAGATTTTCTGGGATCTAAGGGCCTCGCGAGTTAAGGGGTGAGAGTTTGCTGGTTGTTGGGTTGGTCGGGAGTATGTACGTAGAGAGAGCACAAGTGTTACGAGTTCATCATTATTGAAAATACTTGTAAAACATGCACAGAGATGCAATATTGCAGTGATGGGACAGAGGGTGGAGCTTGGCTGATTATGCGAAACCTATTAGATTTTAGATACTTTTTCAACCCTGTCTAAGACTGAGATGCACCAATAAATGCTTCAGTCTCCAATTTCCCTGACTGTACTAACACGCAGAAGTTTAAATGTAATGTGAAAAGATATTTAGCTGCTCAGCTCCCAACAGTTCCCCGTTAGACAATATCCTAGATAGTAACTCCTTACATCTAGGTAACTTTTTTTTTGGGTAAAAATGATTCTTATATTCGATTTCACAATTGGTTCAAAATTTGTATATATATATATATATATATATATATATATATATATATATATATATATATATATATATATATATATATATATATATACTTTACCAGTTGATGTTTACATTAATATTGCGGTGTATGCGATCGAACGAATAGAAAATAAATCTATATTCTCTTTAAAGTTTAGATTTGGCAGCAGGAGCTCCTTTTGAGCCTCTAATTCCCCAATACAGGGTAATCACGTCGACACACTGGTTTCCGTTAGATCAGTGGAGTTAACCGATATCAAACCTGGTCAGCATTGTTTCAGTCGTTTTGGACTTTTCCATAGCCACTGGAATCAAGAAGTGTCGATTCAGGAAAGGTTTAGTTGAGGATTGCGCAACCTTTGCTTCATAATTACACGTAAAGCTACCCATACAAGTAGTATTCATTGTATTTCAACGATATTCTATATTCCGACTTGCGCACAGTTTCCATTATATATATATATATATATATATATATATATATATATATATATATATATATATATATATATATATATATATACATACACACACAGTGGGTTGCAAAAGGATTTGGTAAATTGGTTTTTCGTATTTCTCAAAAAATATCAACTTAATTTGAATGAAATTTACATTCAATCCTTGAGCATATAACCTACCTTAAAATAAAATGGAAATGAAAATATTACTTAGTTGACAAATATTTATTAACAAAAAAGTAAATTATCCATATGCAAAAGTATTTACCACACAGTCAACCAATCAGAAGGCACCCCAGAATTCCGGCTCCTTACAGGCCAGCTAATAACAGCTCTCAGACAATGCACAGGTTGCCTCTTTCATTAATGTTTTGAAATGGTTAAACCAAATTGACTAATAATATACGCCAGGAAATCATAGCAAGGTATAAAGATGGAAAGGGGTACAGGAAAACAACTTCAGAACTAAATTTGGTGGCTAAGTACAGTTGAGGCTGTCGTGAGAAAGTGGAAAACAACGGGCGGTAATACTAAAAACCTTATAAGAAGTGGTCGGCCACGTAAATTAAATGATGTTACGGTTCGTTACATTGCTTACAACGTAAAGAAAGAACCATTTCGGACTCATTTAGAAATTCAGGAATCAGGTATTGAACAAGGACACAGTCGGATTTCGCTGCAGTTTGCTTGATCCCTGTTAATTAATAGACTTTCTTGTGTGTGGCGTGTTCGTTCATGTGGCAGAGTACTCACCTTGCATGCAGGAGGCTTGGGTTTCAGATCGGTATATATATATATAATGGCTGCTGGACGAGAACAGTCTATATCCGTGGACTAAATAAAGAATTTAATTTGTAATTCCATATATATTCCTAAATTCGAAAAGATGATCATGAAGTTCGTCAGTTAGATCCGTTGAAACGTGAGAAAAACATTCAGGATGAGAATAGTAGTCCGAATAAGCCGAACAATACGAATGATCTATTGTGATCTAAAAATATAACAACAAACAAAACGAACAAACAAAAAAAAAAGAGAAAAAACTTAAACAGTTGGTTGAGATGGTGTCGGTTTTGCTGTAAATGATGCCGATTCCATCCGAGAATATACAATAGGGATTTAATGGGGTACGATGCTGGTATAAATACGAGGTATGCTCATGCCTTCCACGTAATATTTATGACCTGTCGTTATCATTGCTTATTGCCTTCTTTTTTTTCTTCTTCTTTCGATTGCAGCGTCTAGTTGAAGTCGCTTGAGTAAATGATCCAATCTAGTATAAAAGAATCGTTAAAAAAATGGAATAAATAAATTTGCGAAAAAAAAACCTCCTTTTAGGCAGGTGAAAATTTATAAAATAATTTAGCTAAAAAAATCTTCGTCTACGAAGCCATCTTGAAATTTCTTCAACCATCATTAACAAGTGCAAAAAAACACCATTTTGTAATTAATTTTAAGTTATTGTATTTTTATATATGCTTTATGGACATGATTGTTATAGAATGACGAGAGAGAGAGAGAGAGAAGGAGAGGGAGAGAGAGATGTGTAAATTATATTGAGACACGTTGACCGGAAGTCAGGGTCAGCTGATCGGATTGCATGTGAGTCACGTGATTAGGTTAGCTGAATCGTAGAAATTTGGTTTAGACTTAGAAGAGGACGGACGGCTTCACCGTTGTCTCCTCCACTTCACTAGGGGGAACGCTGACGTGTGTAGAACAGAACCACACAAGCCAGAGTTTCACTTTCCATCTTTCTGCAAGACATCTGGAAAGTGAAATAAAAAAAAATATAAAACCAATTCCTTGTCTTGGAGTGAAATGAATCTTCGTCCAAAACAGGTACCAGGTCTCCCCTCCAAGACGAGATGTTTCCAGATGGACCAACACCGACGACGCAGAAGGTATGTCGGAAAATACATGACATGTCACACACACACAGACACACAGACACACAGACACAGACACAGACACACACACACACACACACACACACACACACACACACACACACACACCCAAAAGCATATGAATATATGTAATAGAAACACATTTAGACGATCACACACGGTCCCCTTTATTAGAGATAACTACGCAACAATGATAATTATATGCAATAATCAGTTGTTTTAAAGACTTCAAACAAATTACGACTGACGGAACGAGAACAATATACGCGGGTTAAATAAAGAGTTCAGGTTCGAAATCCCGTACAGATGCTCGAATTCAACTTAACCATTCTCTAGTACAACAAGACGCACATGGAGAAGGTTGGAAGTTACATCGGCCGAAACGTTGTGAGAATAATACATCCTCCTCAAGAGAGTCGTTCAAATGATCTAAATAATCAAAATGATAAATTGTTTTGTAATAATGCCGAGCGACATTTTCAGTATTCTTCTAAGTTTTGAAACTGAGTGTACATGCAAGCTAAGCAATTTTAGAAAACTTTGTAATACAAGAAGAAGAGATAAAAACCACTTATGTTGATTGTATGACGTCATTTGGATTGAAAATCGTGGGAAGATGGCTGATGATTAACAACGTATCAGAAACTCAAAACGTTTTTTTTATTAATAAAACTCCTCAAAACAGACACATTATTACCTGAAGCATTAGAGAAAAGAAGTAAAAATGATGCTGAATATAATTCATAAAAATAGAACAAAAAAAAGAAAAAAGAAAAAGTAAACTAAATAAAAGAAAAATAAGCAAACAAATATGCCTTCAGTAATTGAAATTATCTTAGACAAAATATACTCAGAATAAGAAAAGATCCACTTATATTCAAACAAAAAGCACACAACTTTATATATATATATATATATATATATATATATATATATATATATATATATATATATATATATATATATATATCTGTGGAAATATTCTTTATTCACTTATATTTCCATTTTATATATACCAATTCTTATTTATTTTATTGAAAAATGGCATAATGTTAGCAAACTATAAGGTATTTGTTGGATTTTTTATCATGTCCAAACGCATTTTTTTTTCTTTTGATGGATTGATTGTTGCTATTTTTTCTGATGAGTTAAGGCAAAATAGATTCACTGATTGATATAATAATAAAATGATTTTGTGCTACGAACAGATACTGTCAAGAATTGTAAGCGTCAACTGAATGAAAGGAATAAATTGTAAGATCGTCAACATCATGTAATTTAAAATATAGACTTTTGTTATTTATTCATAATATATGAACGACCGGGTATTGCATACTGTACAACCACGTATTTAAGTGTATTGTACTGGCAGCCCAGAGTCACACGGTCTTACAATACGCTTAAACATGACATTTTAATTTATGCAGATTGCGTATGAATTATTGTAGAATCAATCCTCTATTACATATTATATATTACGAGGAAAAATTTGCCTGGTGGACTAATTTGAAAAAAAAAAAAAAATGATAATACCGTTCATCAAATTCCGTCTGTGTTCGTTTACAATATCACGTCAGCTAATATTTGGGCTTGACAATGAATGCCATGGAAAAGTCACTTTTGATTAATTTTTAGTTTTAAAGTAAGCAAACAAAAATGATTTGCAGTGGTTTTAAATGGTACCACTTCTTTTATCGTGAATTGCACTCATTAATAAGAAAAAAACTAAAATGGTGAGGTATACTCGAATTTGAACACTGGATCATTCGACCTATAGTTAAATGCTCTACCACTAAGCTATATCTCTAGATTATAATAAATCTGTTTTTTAAGAAGAAATCATTGCCTGAAATTTTATTATCTCCCTTGCTGGTGTAACAAAATATATATTTTTTTGCAAAAATTCTTATTTTTTTATCTATAAGAAAAAAAAAGAAGCTATTTTTAAGATCGTATTTTTCCGATATATATATATATATATATATATACCTTATTAATATTTTTAACCGATATATATATATATATATATATATATATATATATATATATATATATATATATATATATATATATATACCTTATTAATATTTTTAACCAAAATTTTAAATATTAAAATATATCAAAATTCGGTAATGTTCATATACCAATGAAAATTAAAAATAAATTGACTCAATTAATAAGCTTCGTCATTATCAATTTTAAATCGATAATTCATATATTTTTACAAAATCAAGACAATAACACAAACAATGAAAGCATCATATTTTTAATTATTATATTCGTTACAATTGTTTCGTGATCATTCTGACAATTTCAGATTTTATGTCATTCAAAAATATTTCAAAATAGCCTCTCTTCAGGCGGTGAAATACACTATTTATACATATAAGAACACAATTCTAACCTCTATCTAAGAGATCAAGCAGTTGAACCTACCTCCACCCCATTCTTTTAAGTTTTTTAAAAATTATTTTTTGGAAGCCATGGAATTTTTAAATTACCATATTTTCGTATTCCTACTCTTTAAATTATATTTCAATCAATTATCTATCTTAATATTAAACTAATCCTCTGTGCGTTTTTATAAATTAAGTAATTATTTTTCTCCAAATTATTTATTTAATTAGTTTATTTAATTAGTTTATTTAATCGTTTTCTTGTTTGTCTGAGACAAGTACGGCTTCTTCCTTGCTTTGCATCCTTTAATGCCGCTTCTAATAACGTTCTTCTCATTGTTTGAGCTGATATGTTTTTGTTTGCATCCTCCTCATCCATCCATCCAGCAGAACGTTCTGAAGAACATCCATCCAGCAGAATGTTCTGAAGAACATTTCTACCTATCTGCAAGGATGCTTTTTTCAAAGATCCGTCTTCCCTAGCGGTTGTAGAATTTTCTGTTTTGAAAAGCTTTGTTTCCTTGTACCTTTTAATCGTTGTTTGAACTCCCTTCCTTGAACATTCCATCTGACAATATCCTTCACCAGATAAAACAGCAATTTGTGCCCTTTTAATCTGTGAATGCTTATTTGGAGGCATTTTCAATTGCATTGGCAGGAATAAAATATTACTTGAAAAATAATAAACAGCTTTTAGTATGACAATGAATCATTTTTGAATATTGGAATGAATTTAGTATGAAACTCAGCTAAAACCCTGGAAAAAGGCTTTAAAGCAAAGAAATATTACAAAAATGGATGGTTACATTCAATGCTGTCAAGACTAAGCTTGTTTCCTTCAATAATTCTAAGAAACCTTCTCAACCACCAATAGCTATGGCTAAAGATACATTACCTGAAAATACTTCTTTCAAACTCCTCGACTTAACGTTCACTGGGAACATGAGTTGGAACAGATACATTGAGAGTATTGCCAGGGCTAAGAAGGTGGGCTCTCTCTACTGTGCTAGAAAGTTACTTATACCTGAAATTATCCTATACCTATACGTCTATGTATGGAGTATTGTTGCCACATTTGGGCTGGTGCATCTGCTACTAGTCTCTCGCTTCTGGACAGGGTTCAAAAGAGAGTCTCCATCTTAATAGGTCCTGAACTGTCATCCAAGCTTCGACCTTTGTCCCATCGACGAAATGTTGCATTCCTTTGCCCGTTATACAAGTATTTTAATGGGGGATGCTCTGACAAACAACAAGCACTTGTACCCTCTTGGCGTAAATACCCCCGATAAAGCTGACAATCAGCAAAATCCCACCCCTACACAGTAGAGATCTCTAGATGTAAGAAAGCCTTCTACTCCAATAGTTTCTTCCCCAGAACTGCTAGACTCTGGAACTCCCTTCTGGGATCCTGTTTTCCCAACTGTACTGACATGCAGAAGTTAAAGTGTAATGTTAACAGATCTCTTGCTGATCAACTCCCTTCATAGTATCTCTGCAACTTATGTCCCCGATAGTAGACCCCTATATCAAAGTAGCACTGTGTCTTGCTTGGGGTTAAAATGGAGGGGGAAGGATAAAATAATAATAATAATAATAATAATAATAATTATTATTATTATTATTATTATTATTATTATTATTATTATTATTATTATTAGTGAGCAACGACATTCGTAAAACTCATTGTTATGAAAACGGCTCTAAGCGGCAAATATTGTTCTGTTCAAATTTGATATTAAAATTTATTTCGATCTTTCTGCTAAGATTTTGTTTGTGTGTTTTTATAAAATCGTGTGATCTTGTGTCTTTATATATATTACTTAATAGTCTTTATATATATTAATTAATAGTCTTCATATATATTAATTAATAGTCTTTATATATATTAATTAATAGTCTTTATATATATTAATTAATAGTTTCTTATTAAATTAATTTTCTTTTCTTTATGCATTTTATTTTGTTTATTATTTTGTTTAATTATCGGGATATTATAGATAACTTACGAAGCAATGTCTAATCATTAGGGCTGTGACAACAGCATATTCTTTTCATTCTTTTGACTCTCGAGTATATATCCGACACAGTTAGACATAGTTAATCAACCGATAACCACATCAGTCTATATAAACACATATGAGATATTAACGGATATATACTAGAGAGTCAAAACGATGAAAAAAATATTTTGTTTTCACAGCCCTACTGATCAGCAGAGGTGTTATCATGGAAACGCTGCTGCATACTGCTGTTGCCTTTGTTTATGTTTTTTTTAATTTATATTATTATTTTAATAATTTTTATTTATTTATATAATTTATTTATATAAAAGTATTTGTCATAGTTTTATTAGGGTTTTGTTTTATATATTATTTATTTTATTCATTTTGTTTTTTCTTGTTTTCTTTCCGGTGTTTATCTTTACTTTATATTCATTCATTTATTTTATTTTATTTGTTCTTATGTATTTTATATATTACTAACAGCGTTAGTATATTTAGTATTAACCATATTTTATATTACTCAATGTTATTATTGGTCTTTTTTATTTTTACCAAGGTGTGCCAGTTATCAAGGCATAGAAGACACTAGATGATAACAGTTAATGAGTGTACGATGATCACCGTGACAACAGTATAATAATCGTTAGTGGTGAAAATTGGACATAATTTGATTATTTAAAGGGGACGTCTCAACAAGAATTTGTTTAGATTGGACTTGAAAACAACCATATTGTAATCAGATGGAAAGCAGGCCAACAGAACAGAGTTCCACAGGTGGCAGTTCTATGAAAGGTTTGTTCATGGAATTTGGGTTTACAGGCAATGAAAAGTGGTTAGAGCATCTTCCATTGTTGATTCTGCGCACAACAGTAAAGGATATAGATTGCTCAGTAGCAGAAGCCTGTATGGAAGCACATTGCGGCTATTGGTACACCATTTCTTTGATATACCAGAAAAAGTGTGGTACTAAGCATCATTTGTAGATAGACGGACAGCAAACATAGCCAAAATAGCGTATTCTTCTTTTGGAGTAAAATAAGAGCATTAAAACCTACGTACCAAAGGTTTTAGAGATGTTCCCATGTACTCATCCGTGATACAGCTAGGTCACATTCTCTGCAATCACCGTATCACAGTCCTTTTAAAGAGACACACATTTCTTCAGCGTTCTTATTAAAAACGCAGAACAGAATATTAAATCTGCAGTACTAGATGACGCATACTTAGAAGCGGCACCTCGAAACACGCTTGAAAAACAGACACGTGAAGGCAGACATATAAGATGGCCTGTTCAGAACTTTGTTTTAATATAAAAATATATTTTTTACCCTTCTCTTTCCCTGTCTGTGTCCATTTCATTGCATCTGTAAATGCGTGTGATTTTGTTGCTAAGCCGGTTTGCCAGGGATATGCACATCGAGGGGCACAAGTGTAACGAGTTCATCAGAGCACATTCCATTAAAATACTTGAAAAGCAGGCACAAGGATGCAACATTGCAGCGATCGGACAGAGGTTGAAGCTTATTTGACAAAGTGGGACCTATTAGATTGAATATTCTTTTTTCGATCCCATCAACGAGAGAGAGAGAGAGAGAGAGAGAGAGGGAGAGAGAGAGAGAGAGAGAGACTAGTGGTAGATGCACCAGCCCAGATGTAGCAACAATACTTCATGTGTGGACGAATGGTGGCTTTGTAGAGATACAAGATACTCTCAGGTGTCAGTAGTCTTTTAGCACGATAGAAGGAACTCACAGTCTTTGCAACAGCCTTCGCAATGTCCTCAATGTATTTGCTCCAGTTCATATTGCATGTGAATGTAAAGTGAAGGAGTTAGTCAAAGATTTTATATAGTCTGTATTTTTATGAGAAATTTTTATTCAGAAGCTTCAGAAAAAAAAGATGTCCTAATGTTAGTATTAAGTGAGAACAGAAGTAAGAACCAAATTATATTCCGCCTCCTATTTTTCCTTTTATTTCCTTGTTGATTATGAGTCTGTTGGAATTTTATGTTTCGCTAAATCCACTTTTATGGAGTGCATCGTTATAATATGGCGTGTGCATGTTCGAACACTTTGGCATTCGAAGAAAGTCTTGATATTCTTTTGCTAACATTAACTACCATATTTTTGAACACTGTGGGTGGATGATATGAACCTTTGTTTATGCATATGAGTTTTTCATTTGGTTGATGGAAGGGTTTATATATTTTTTCTCGAAATCCAATGTTGCATCTAAGAAATCTACTTTATATAAATCTGTCGTTATTGTTATCTTAAAACATAGCTCATTAAAAAACTTAACAAAATCTTTCCTGAGTTTGTCTGATGCGCATCCATTATAGGCCCTCGATGGGCATAATCATTCATCTCTATACAACCTGAAAAATGGCCTGGGAATTTGTTTTTCCGGGTGTCTAGTAAGAAAAGTCCAACTCGCACTGTCATATGAACTCATCACATCAAATGCGTTTTCAGAATTTGATTTTAAACCCATTTTTTACCTTCTAAAATCATGAGGATCTGCCTTGCTTACATAATTGTTTCCATATCTAGGCCACGTTTTCTTTTATATATTAATGCGAAATGTAATGCTTTTTTCTAAAATTATCTTATATATATATATATATATATATATATATTATTATAAAGTAGATGATATTTAAAAACTATAAAGTACAGTGTCTGATGCATTATGTATATATATATATATATATATATATATATATATATATATATATATATATATAAGCCTGAAGAATCCTAGATTTGATGAAACGCGGAATATTCAGTGTATCTTAATCGCCATATATATTTTATAACTTACTAACTAGCTCTACCTACGTATTGAGCACTTTTGAAGTGAATACTTAAAGTTTACGCATAAATTTATACTTTCGTATATTAATTTATGTGAGTAAATTAAGTAGTTATATATATATATATATATATATATATATATATATATATATATATATATATATATATATATATATTAAAGAATGGAATGCTAAGATGTATTGATAATATGCCAGTGGGCTATTCAGGATCGTATTTAAATGGTTTCTTGTTGGCTCGGTTAGGCGTGGGGATTTTGCAAATCAATAAATACTATTTTTCTGCTTTTGCAGACCATTTGTTCAAGATTAATATGATAAGCATTAAATATAATCGAAGAAAGCAGAACCAATCACACGTGACTGAATTAATCGATCGTAAAATGCATAACGTATTTTTTTTTTATTTCTTCAGTTGAAACCTTTTTTGCAATTCTGCTGAAAAGAATTAATTTAAAAACAAAATACGTGCACACGCACACGTACGCGCGCGCACACACACATATTTATAATTATAGGGTAGAAGTCAAGATATCTAAAACACATTCAAATAGGTCCAAAGCAAAAAATATCAAGATCTAAAACTCAACATTTTAATTAAGTATATGTTAAATTTTATAATGTACCGATTTATAACATGAAAGAACTGTTTGACCTAACAGTTTAACCATTGGACCTCTTTTATCTGCAGTATTGCCTGGGAAGTCTAATTTGTCATAGAAACACTTGGTTCTTATTGGATCATCGGGGCATATCTTGAATTGTTTAGATTCTTCAAATATTGCTAAAGATAATCCGAGCGACCTTAAAAGTAAAATTAACAACCGCAGGCTTGAAACCTATGGTACCATGTTGATTTGACTGGATCGTTTGTGACATTATCTATATAAATAAAACAGATATAAATACCTGTTCACATACACTTTTTCATGATATAGCTAGAATCAGTAACGTGCTCCGACATATGTCGGAGCACGTCACTGATGAGATGCAGTACATCGAAACCCACTTTGGGTCTGGTGTTGTCCGTTGTCGATGCAATTGCTCGCTTCCATCTAATTCTGGGTTCTAGCTTTATCATGGAAAAGTGTATGTGAACGGGTATTTATATATATCTATAATCTCCTCTTAATGTCTAATAAATAAAACAGTAGATGCATGCATGTGTGTGTTTGTCTGTGAAATTATTTAACCGACAAAACTCTTAAACTACTGGTCACATACCACTAAAATTAAGAGAAAATAATGATCATACACCAAGGATGGTTTATAACGAGTAAAATCTTTGGATGGATGAATAACGCATACAGAAATATGTCTCGGCAAGTTCAGATGCAAAATGTCTATTTCAACTTGCCGACATATTTCTATTACTTTTGTGCATGCGCAAATTCACTCATTGTTTGAAGTGGCTTAATTTTACATCTTTCTTATCTATCTGTCAATAGTTCAAACAGTAGAGGAGGTCTTGGTTTCAATTTTAGTTGATGGCACCCCAGTCATTTTAAAAATCTTTTAGAATTATTGTTATATATTAGTTCCATAATAACAGTTAAAAACTTACAAGGGAAAACAGAAGACGGCGATACAGTGCAAAAATGTACGAGCAAGAAAATACAAAAGTGTGAGTTTGTCTAGCTAAGGTACACCTTATCTTCTGGTATTTTTGCCTATGGATCAGTGCATTCGTAAGTAATCCCGCCACAACTATAAGGTACAATATAATATTCAATGCAGAATTTGCTTTGTAGTAATAAATACGAAATCTACATATATGTAAGTATATTGTATGACCGGGCAAGGCCGGGCGCCTCCCGTTAGTTAATAAATAAATAACAAAGGATTATTATGCTTTTATTACAAAACTAGTCTGGATGGCCAGCGTTGCCCGGGTGTTTGGAGGTGTATGTTGAGCAAAAAAAAAAGTCGTAGTAGGCAGGACGGCTAGAACCCGTACCGCGAATGAGGAAAAGAATGTGCCCCCCCCAAACGCGAAGTCTTTGCTGTTGCGTCCATCGCCAAACCGGAAATGGCGAAGGTTTAAATTAAGGCTACTCAATCGAAAAGAGGGGATGACTTTCGAAAATATCCGCGAAAAAAAGCGACCCCTCCCTGTTGAAAAGTGCCCAGTTGAGGGTTTGAGAGTGAAGGAATTAATGTTTTCTGCCAATTTTTCGATATTTGTCCTCCGAAAGGCCGACTTCAAAACGATATCGATCCCGCGAGGATCTGTCGCCTCTGTCAAAAGTTTTAGGCATACATACATACATAGATACATACATGTAAACAGACAGGTGATAATTATATAATAGATAATTGAGAACTCTTGTTGCTTTTCTTCTTTTTTTAATTACATTTTCACCCCAAAAAAGGCACATTGCCACTTTGATGTAGGGGGCTACTATTAGGGACGCAAGCTACAGGGGTACTAGGTGGGGAGTTTGTAAGCAAGATGTCGGTTAACGTTACACTTGAACTTCTGCATGTCAGTACAGTTGGGGATGCAAGAACCTGGCAGGGAGTTCCAAAGTCTAGCGGTTCTGGGGAAGAAACTACTGGAGTAGAAGGTTCTCTTACATCTAGGGATCTCTACTATGAAGGGGTGGGATTGTACTGCTTGTCGGGTTTATCGGGGGTATTTACGTAGAAGGGGTACAAGTGCTTGCAGTTCGTCGGAACATACACCGTTAAAGTACTTGTAGAACAGACAGAGGGATGCTACATTGCGTCGATGGGACAAAGGCTGAAGCTTGGACCTATTATACTATATTATTCAGGACCTATTAGATTGGCGACTCTCTTTTGAACCTTGTCTAGGAGTGAGAGACTAGTAGCAGATGCACCGGCCCAAATATGACAACAATACTCCATACATGGGTGAATGGTGGCCTTACAGGATACTTTCAGGGGTCAGTAGCTTTCTAGCACGGTAGAGAAAACCTACCTTTTTCGCAGCGGTCCTGGCAATGCTCTCAATGTAATTGTTCCAACTCATGTTTCCTGTGAACGTTAGGCCGAGTAGTTTAAAAGATGTGCTTTCAGATAAAGAGTCTTTGGCCATTACTATTGGTGGCAGAGAAGGTTTCTTGTAGTTATTGAAGGAAACTAATTTAGTTTTGGCAGCATTGAATGTCCCCATTCCACTACCGATTGGAGGTCATTCTCTAGTGTTTCTGCCATTTCTTTAGATATGTGTTCATTTGTTTTCCTGTCATGTCTGTTAAAGAGCGTGGTGTCATCAACATATATACCCATCTCAGAGGAAATTTTGTCAGGGAGGTCATTTATGAATATTAGGAATAATAGAGGTCCAAGGATAGACTCCTTAGGCACTCCCGCATTTATATCATATTGTTTAAATGTACGGCCATCGAGGACAACCTGGATTTTTCTCTTTTCTAAGAAGGATTTAATTATGTTAAGTATTCTTCCAGTAATACCGTATGATTTGATTTCCCCGAGAAGACCTTCGTGCCATACCCTGTCAAAAGCCTTAGATATATCTAGAGCTACCGCTGTACCCTCCCCTGCTTTGTTAAGTGAATGGTATATACGCTCGGAGATTACAGTTAGAATGTCTGCTGTGGAACGGGCTTGCCTAAATCCATATTGTTGGTCGGTAAGAATTTTAGCATCTGTAAGGTGATGGATTAGAGCTTTGTTAATTATGAACTAAAATATTTTGGCAAAAAGTGGGAGGAGGCTAATGGGGCGGTAATTTGCTGGGTCAGTTCTTTCGCCAGAATTCTTATAGTAGCATGCACCTGAGAAGGGGTGATTTTCAGATCGTCAAGTGTGGCGTCTGTTCACAAAGGAAAGTCTGGGAGAGGGTGGTTAGCAGGGTCTAGTGTGGAGTTGGAGGCAAACCGACTGGCAAGCATGTTAGCCTTCTCGGTTGCTGAGCAAACAACTTCATGATTGCTGGATAGTGGGGGAATTGTTGATTGCCTATTATTTACTACACTGTTGTAGATTTTCCAGAAGTCACGGGTTCCTAATTTCTGTGCTTCGATGCGCGTTTTTTGGTGGTTTCAGTAAATTCTCTCTTAGCTGTCGCTATTTCTTTCTTACAGTTACTTCTGGCTTCTATATACTTCTGACTGTTTGAACTGGATTTATGTCAGTTAAATCTGTGGTACGCGTACTGCCTTTGCACGTTGGCAGCTGCACAAATAGAAATAAACCATTGGAGAGAGTGGGGCTTGCTATAAAATTTCCGCGTGGGGACATATGCTTCAATTGCTGTTTTGAACCATTCAGTGGTCTCATGTGCGCACTGTTCAGCAGGAAGTGAAAAGATATTTCGCCATGGGGCGTTTCTAATGAAATCCCTGATGGCTTCCCAGTCGGCCTTTTTATAATATCTCGTGTTTTTGAGCAATGGCTCTTTCATTTTGGCTCTAGAGTTTAGGGTGATTTTAACTATTACCACTATATGATCAGCATTCCCAAGTGGGTTGTTGGCGTTCGTAACACAACCGTCAAGGACTGTGGTCAGAATCAGATCTAAAAGTGATGCGTGTTGCTCTTGCTGGTCAGGGAAACGAGTTGGAAACGCAACCGTCTGTGATAGAGAATGAGATATAGAGAAGGTATGTGTTGTGGTAACTGCTGTGTCTGTGTAATTAGAGAATTCAAGGCAGTTACTGAAGTCACCAAATGCATGAACTTGTGCGCTAGTGTCGAGAATCAATAATCTATCTATCTATCTATCTATCTTTATATATATATATATATATATATATATATATATATATATATATATATATTACCACCCCTAACCAGTACTAACACTTGTAATCTCTTAGATCAACCCTTTGACATAACCCATAATTACAAATCTCTCCAATACTATAAAAACAGTTAACTAACACCTCTCACATGTGAAACATAGCACCCAGTATTGGTGTCTACAGTTGCATTTATCTTAGACACCGCACACTTTGCCCAGTTCAAAATAAATGTCTAACAAAAAGCGTAGTTTATCAGGCAACAATATTTGCGAAAGAAAACCCGAATAACAAGAAATATTACGTAGGCATGACTTTCATTAGATTTCAAAACCCGATACTATGACCACAAAAGTACATTCAACAATAAAAAAAAAACACCGTATAAAAACAACACTAGCGAATAAATACTGAGAACTCAAAGAAAGCGGACATTCGCCGGTAGTCGAATGGAAAATAATAATAAGACAAGCTACCACGTGTAGGCATTTAGACGACTCATGTAAATTATGCCTTCATGAAAAATTTGCTATTCTGTACTTTAAAAAAACCCAAAATCTATTAAACTGTAGAAGAGAAATAGCAAATAACTGTATTCACAAAATAAAATTTACTCTAGGATAGCGATACAAAATAGTTTTAAATCTAACAAAAACAATAGAAAATAAACAAATAAATAAATTAAATAAACATTAATATACATAAACGATCACATATATATGTATGCATATATATATATATATATATATATATATATATATATGTGCATATATGTGTGTACACATATGTATATTTATATATAAAAAAGAAAATGTCTGCCTTAAAACACTAAACTAGTTTTAAAACAGATCCTTTGTTCCATAAAATGCATGCCCATTGGCTGATAGGAAGGGGCGCGGTGGATACTAGAAAGCTGATTGGCTAATTAAAATCCTCAACAGAAGAGGCCCATATAAAAACTATAAACAACTACAGAATTCGCGCATAAGCCTGACGAATCCCAGAGTGGATGAAACGCCGAATATTCAGTGTAGCTTAATCGCCATATATATTTTTTAAATTACTATATATATATGCACACACACACACACACACACACACACACACACACACACACACACACACACATATATATGTATTCCTGTTTGTTTGCATGTTTGTT
The DNA here is from genome assembly GCF_053919585.1 of Euprymna scolopes. Lineage (NCBI taxonomy): Eukaryota > Metazoa > Mollusca > Cephalopoda > Sepiida > Sepiolidae > Euprymna > Euprymna scolopes. The sequence continues at coordinate 179,138,911 of NC_136485.1, read as the reverse complement.
CACAATTTGATTAAAATATACAAATTTCATTACTTTCTAATTAATTTTCATACCGAAAACTTGCATAAATTTATGTCGGTATATAGTATGATTCTTGCAAAATATACGCTCAAGAGATAACCGCATTTGCATATTTCATTAAGGAAAATAGATTTTACTGAATAGCTCTAAGGTAGTTACCATTTAATTGCTTTATTAAAGATTGTTATTTACAGTTGATTTATATTGATGATATATTTAATTTGATTTATTTTGAATTATTACCGACATCGATTTTTTTAGAAACCGATTTTGAGTTATTTCCCCTGAATGCCACCTATTGGATCAAATGCAATATTTTCCTTCGAAAACTCTTTAAACTGCGGCAAATTACGTTTAATACATATTAGAAAGTGCAAGAAAGAGAGGGTGTCACGTACTTCTTCTTTTTTTAAGCGATTACATTTTTATGTTTTTATCAATATAATAAACATAAAATAGTTCTCAACGTTCGTACTACTTTCTGCAGTCAAACCTACTCAGTCAGTTTCCAAGAACTCGATTGCCTTTGCCTTCTCGACTTTAGTCATTTTATAACTTCTTTTTGATAACGAAGCCTCATTGATATGCAAATCAATGCAAATCAAACTACATCCCCCTTGATCCTAAAAGCCTAGATCGGCAATCACATCAACTTAAAACACCGTTAGACAATACTAGCCTCTCAAACGTGCTAGACACTACTAACTTCTCAAACACCGTTAGACTTTACTAGCTTTTCAAATACTGCTAGACTTTACTAGCTTTTCAAACACCCCTAGACTTTACTAGCTTTTCAAACACTGCTAGACTTTACTAGCTTTTCAAACATCGGTAAACTTTACTAGCTTTTCAAAGATCGGTAAACTTTACTAGCTTTTCAAACATCGCTAGACTTTACTAGCTTTTCAAACACTGCTAGACTTTATTAGCTTTTCAAACATCGCTAAACTTTACTAGCTTGTAAAACACCGCTAAACTTTACTAGCTTTTCAAACACTGCTAGACTTTACTAGATTTTCAAATACTGCTAGACTTTACTAGCTTTTCGAATGCTGCTAAACTTTACTAGCTTTTAAAATACTGCTAGACTTTACTAGCTTTTCAACCATCGCTAAACTTTACTAGCTTTTCAAACATCGGAAAATTTACTAGCTTTTCAAACATCGCTAGACTTTACTAGCTTTTCAAACACTGCTAGACTTTATTAGCTTTTCAAACATCGCTAAACTTTACTAGCTTTTCAAACATCGCTAAACTTTACTAGCTTTTCAAACATCGCTAGACTTTACTAGCTTTTCAAACACTTCTAGACTTTATTAGCTTTTCAAACATCGCTAAACTTTACTAGCTTGTCAAACACCGCTAAACTTTACTAGCTTTTCAAACACTGCTAGACTTTACTAGATTTTCAAATACTGCTAGACTTTACTAGCTTTTCGAATACTGCTAAACTTTACTAGCTTTTAAAATACTGCTAGACTTTACTAGCTTTTCGTATACTGCTAAACTTTACTAGCTTTTAAAATACTGCTAGACTTTACTAGCTTTTCGAATACTGCTAAACTTTACTAGCTTTTCGAACACTGCTAAACTTTACCAGCTTTTCAAACACTGCTAGACTTTACTAGCTTTTCAAACACCCCTAGACTTTACTAGCTTTTCAAACACTGTTAGACTTTACTAGCTTTTCAAACACCGCAAAACTTTACTGGCTTTTCAAACACTGCTAGACTTTACTAGCTTTTCGACTACTGCTAGACTTTACTAGCTTTTCAAACACTGCTAGACTTTACTAGCTTTTTAAACACTGCTAGACTTTATTAGGTTTTCAAACACTGCTAGACTTTACTAGCTTTTCAAACATCGGTAAACTTTACTAGCTTTTCAAACATCGCTAAACTTTACTAGCTTTTCAAACACTGCTAGACTTTACTAGCTTTTCGAATACTGCTAGACTTTACTAGCTTTTCAAACACTGCTAGACTTTACTAGCTTTTCAAACACTGCTAAACTTTACTAGCTTTTCAAACACTGCTAAACTTTACTGGCATTTTGAATGCTGCCAGACTTTACTAGCTTTTCAAACCCTGCTAGACATTACTAGCTTTTTTAATAACACCAAACTTTACTAGCTTTTCAAACACTGCTAGACTTTACTAGCTTTTCGAATACCGCCAGACTTTACTAGCTTTTCGAATACCGCCAGACTTTACTAGCTTTTCAAACACTGCTAAATTCTCAAATGCTGCTAGACTTTATTAACTTCTCAAACATGGCTAGACCTTACTAGCTTTTCAAACACCGGTAAACTTTATAAGCGTTTTAAACACCGTTAGACTTTACTAACTTCTCAAACACAAAACTCAGTCGAATCGTATTTCTCTATTATACGATGACTCGAATCACATTTCAATCTTTCCATTTCTCGACGTTTAAAATTTAAAAAAATCACTCTCTCGTCTTGGTTGCATCGACTGTATATTTCATGCCGAAATAGTTCGTAATAATTAACACGGATTCTTGTCAGCGTTCGTACGATATTCCACACTCCGACCTGTTCAATTCGCTTCTAAGAACTCGAAACCCCTGCTCTCTTGACGTTAGTCTTTTTTATGACGTCTTTTTTGGGGCGAAGCTTCATTGATATGCAAATTAATGTGTATCGAATTACGGTAAATAAGCACAATCAAACAAACTTTAAAATTCTTATTTTTATCCCACGGTATTTTTATTAAATGACCAACAGATTCAATAAATATATACTATTCAATGAAATATATTTGTATGTACTATATAAAAATGAAACCCTATCTATTAATGTTAATAAAATGTTAAAACCTTAATTTTATTTGTATTTTCAAGATATCGGAAAGCTTTCTACTCTAATAGTTTCTTCCCTTGCTAAACTTTGGCATTGTCCCCCTGTTTCGTCATTCCCCGACTGTACTAATTGAAGAAGTTTAAATGTAATGTAAACAGACCTCGCACTACTCAACTCCTCAGAGTCTCCTGTTAGACACGATCCCAAATAGTAACTCCTTACGTTCCAAGTGGCAATATGCCTTGTTTGAGAGTGAAAAAGTAAAAGATGAAATGAAATAACCTTTTTTATACGAGATAATTCTTACATCGTCAGCTATTTATAGCACATATATGAATGTATGCGTAAAAATTAAAATTTTATTTTCGCTTGAAACGGTTGGCAATTATTGATAAGATTGTTTGATGCACATTGTTCTGATATTAATCAGAAGGGAATTATATATTTCGCAATGTTCGCTCATCTAGGGGTTTCAAAATTCGTTCATTAGTTTTTATAGAATTGCGCATTAAGTGTTATAAACATGTATACAGGAAACTTGATTATAATATTTTAATATTTATTCTTGGTGATATTTTATTTCTAATTAGTTATAAATGAAGAAAGAAGGACGAGATCACCCTTGTAATACCAATCAAAACCTGAAAAAATTGATAAAGGACACTTTTCGAGGTTCATTGGTAATAAATCATATTTCAAGCGTTTTCATTGGCTAATATTCTCTCTTTTTCCTTTTTGATAACTGCCAGAGCGCGATGAAAAAATAAATAGCAGATCATATTACTATTTTTAAATTGACTGTTTATTTTAAGAAATTAATAACTTTTATTTAATTTTGACGTAATAAATAAATATTAAAATTTAATTAAAACATTGAATAAACAGATAAAACTGTTTTCAGAATACGTTAAAATGCAAAATATTTTATTAAAAAGGGAAGAAAAATACGATACAATTTCTTTTTTTAAGTTAAAACATTCCTGGTATATTTCGGTGAGTGCAAGAGTTCTATTGCCTGTTTTTTCTTTGTTAGTAAAATTCTTGCATGCTGCTTTTGATGTAATGTACTATCTAGTGAGATTTTTAGCGTGTTCATAAATGAATTCGTATTAAATCTCTTAGAAGCATTATTAAGAAATTAATTTAATTAATTTAAAATCTTACGAATTTAACATAAGATTGAAAAAAGTTTTATATGATTTTAAAAACAATTTGTCGCGTAATAATGTCAGTAACAACCTTGTATCAAACCCGCCCATACCAAACGATAACAAAACAATTCAACACAAGAATAACATAAAAAGATTGAAACTAGACATGTAATAAAATCAATTACGAAACTAGTCACAAAATTTTTATAATGCCCAGTAAATAACATTAACAAATTCTTAGCCACTTTTGAATGTTTTATGCGCATTGTACGTAATCACATTCGCATGCAATATCTCATCCGCACAGACGCTCATTTTAAAGTTGTAAATTACTAGTCGTTAAAAACTAAACAGTTAGAAACGATAGTTGTGAACAACCAAAGACTAACCTCGACTGATAATGAATATACGAGGTGCCTACAAGTTTCCAGAATTTTTTGTACATGCATTTAAAATTGTCATAGACTCTTAAAACTTCAGTATATTATTGCTATACATCTTATGAGGTGACTGACAAATTTTTATAATTTCAGGTTCAAATGAACAGCTACAGCAGGAATTTGAATACACCCTACTAAAGCCTGATTGTCACAGTTGGTGAATTTAAAAAATGCAATCTGGACACTTTAGAAGAACAATATGCAATAAAATTTTGTTTTAAACTTGAAAAATGCCAGAGAAACGTACAAAATGCTTCAGACTACTTTTGGACCATTTTGCATGAATCGAGCATCAGTTTTTGAATCGTATAAGAGATTCAAGGAAGGCAGGGAGTCTGTGAATGATGATGAGAGATGTGAGAGGAGTAAGGAAGTCAGAACACCAAAGTTGATTGGCCAAATAAAAAATGATGCATAAGTCGTGTGTCTATAGAGACAATGTGCACAGTTTGATGTCAGTGTGGGAACTGCATACACAATCATTCGTGATGAACTGAAGATGCGGAAGATTTGCGTGAAGTTTGTCCCGAGGGTGCTCAGAGAAAATAAGAAAGAAAGACAGATTATTTGACCAAGATGGGCATCAAGACAATTCCTCACCCTCCTTATAATCCTGACCTTGCTTCCTGTGACCTTTGGTTATTCCCTAAGTGCAAGGAAAAACTTAGAGGTGTTTGTTATGAGACAATTGAGGAGCGGAAAGAGGCTGTGACCAGGCTGTGACATGGAAACAATTGTAACGTAAAATGAAATACACTTTTTTGTTGCCATCAACACCCTTTTTGAAGTCTTGATTTTGCTTTCACAGTATATAAATGCTCAATTATAATTTTGTAGCTTACTCCCTAAGTCAACTATTTTTGGCTTAAAACTCATTGGTATATGAAAACTTACTGAATTACATGAACTCAGTATATTACACACACACACACACACACACACACACACACACACACACACACACACACACACACACATATATATATATATTCGTTTCAATAAAGGTGATACATTAAGTATTAAATTATACTTTATATACCAAGGTATTTCGAAACCTAATGCTTCTCATCAGAATAGAAGAGAAGATGCTAAGTAACATAATAGGCATGAGACGTCTAACGATAGTTACATTAGGAGCGAAATTATAAAACTAGCGAGAAGGACCTTAATAAGATACGGCAATGTATTCTGGACAAGAAAGGACAAAGAAAACTATTTTGATATTATGATGAAATCTCCGGACTCTGCGTAGATAACGAACTGAGTAGGTATGTACATACTAAAGGAGATGAATAAAAAATACTTAAATGGAGGGCTATATGGAGATGTTGCATTATTTTAGTTAATTCAAGCGATCGAATAATAGAAAAAAAAACTAGAAAAAAGATGAAACTATTCTTTAATCAACATAAGTTAGAATTAACATTAGACTGCAATTGTAAAATAGTGAATTCTTTGGAAATAACCCTATAACTTAACAAAATACTTATGAACCGTATGACAAACCGAACCAAACACTATTCTATATAGACTATAAATCTAATCATCCCAAAAATATAAACAAAGCAATTATCTTCAGTATATAAAAAATCCAGGATATCACAAAATGGAAATATGTTCGATAAAAAACAGGTTACTATAATGAAGCAATAATTCGATTAGGATATCAAGGAAAGATCAAATACATTAAGGAGGTGGATAATGAAAATATTAGGATAAAGCACACAATATCATATATATATATATAGTATGGGATGAAAGTAAAAAAAAAGTAAAAAAAAAATAAATGTAGAGAAATCAGTATAAAAATGAAGATAAGAAAAAAAATGAAAAACGATGAACAAACATGTAATATTAATAATGCAGTTATGAAAAAGGGAAATAGGCGCCAAAAAAGCAAGATTGGTGTAATCCACCTTTCAGTGAACATATAAAAAATAATATCTCTAAAGAATTTTACAAAATAATTGATAATAACTTTCACTAGACAATAGATTAAGCAAATAATTAATTAGAACACTGCTAAACTTTCATCATCTACCACTGCAAATGTAAGTAAAATTATAATAAATTCAAATAATCGTAAAATTAACAAAATAGTGAATCAGGTGAATTAAGTATTGAGAAAAATGTATCTGTAGAATACCTAATGACTCTCCATTGAAGAGCAATTGATTAATTTCTGAAATTCTATACAAATGTGAAGTTAAGGTGGATAATAGTTAAAAGATATACTTAGGGGAACTAAATATAATTTTAAGGACACAGAAACCATATTGCATCATTTAACATTGGACCAGAGAAGAAACTAAATTTGAATAATGATAAGGATAAAAATAAGGACAGGACAAGAATAAATATAAAAAAAATAAAAAGAGAAACACGACTGCATTAGGGAATTGGGTTAGAAAACTACGTAAGAATAAATAAAATTTGAATTAAAATGGTCAATAGTCGACAATGCTAGAAAATATAAACCTAGTAAATCAAGAAGATGTAATCTAAGCTTGCTTGAGTAATACTACATAGTGAATTCTAAAGAAGAAATTTAAATAAAAAGTTTGATGCTATACCAATCTGTCTCATCATCATCATCATCATGACGGGCTCCTTTCCCGGACCAATTTGACTCTTCCTTTCCAGAGTTTCCTGTCTTCCATCAGTTGCCACAGATCTTCAGGTTCACTGTTAGCGTCGAGTGCTATTTGTTGGATGTACGTGAATCTGGGTCGTCCTCTGCTTGTGCGTGCGTGTTGTGGAGTCCATAGCAATACATCACTCACCAATTCATGCTTGCTCCTCAGACAATGAAGGCAAATCGTAGGCGTCTTTGATGGTATTAGATATGGCAGGTAAGTTGCCATAAAGTTGCTGCTTCGTGGGATGATTTTGCCAAGATATATTTAATATTGTTCTTAGCATACAGGTGTATGTGCCGTCTAGTTTTCTTTCCAATCTTTTGGTGAGTGTCCAGGTTGTAGCACCGTAAACAAGGACAGACTCTACCACTGCCCTGAAGAACTGTCTTTTCAGTTTGTCAGAAGTCTATACTGAATGTAGCTCATTCAATGCGGTCCATGCTTTTGAAATGCGAATTCCGATATCTCTCTCTGTGGAAACTGTGTTGCTGCTCAGAACGTAAACTCAACGACTTCTTTCAGTGTTGATCCAACCAAAGCCCTGATCTCTCCTTTCACATTGAAAGTCATAAACTTTGTCTTATCCGCATTTCTGTGAAAACCAATGTCATTTGCCGACTTTTCTAGCTTACGTAACAGTGTTTGCGCATCAGCAGTGTTGTTCGCGAACAAAGCAATATCGTCTGCGTAATCTGCATCAGTTATGTGTGCTAATTGATGACGTCTGTTTCTGGATTCATTTAGGGTGAAGCCTAGCATGTTGTGTATACCAACAGAGGTGCGAAGTACAAAGTCAAGACAGACAATGAAAAGAAAAGGGGCAAGAGTATTTCCTTGTAGAACCACAGTGCGGATGTTGAAAAATTCAGTGTCCCCATCTAGGGACCTGACCATTGTTCGAGTGTGCTTATATATCATCATGATAGCATTAATGACTTCATTTGGAATGCCATATGCTTTTAATATGCTGGCCATTTTTCCTCTGTGTACGGAGTCGAATGCTTTGGAGAAATCTATAAAGATCATGACTGCCTCAATGTTTTTTGCTTTGATTCCTTCAATAAGTCTCCTAACAGTAAGTATTTGACTAGTAGTAGAGCGATTCTTTCTAAATCCATTTTGGTTCTTCCTGAGCACTTTTTCAATCTTTGGTTGAAAAGCATGGCATTGTAGATTTTTGTTGCAACTGGAGTGAGTGTTATTCCTCTGTAGTTGCTTGGTATGCTTAGGTCACTCTTCTTGGGAAAGGGAGGTATACATCCTTCCCTCCATATATTAATAATTTTTTGATTATATACAGAATTGCATGAATTAAGAAGTATGTCATTGAAACCACCTGTCTTCCATACTTCAGGAGGTATGTTATCTAAGCCTGCAGCTTTACGATTCTGGGTCTTCTTTAGTGCATTTAGAAGTTCTTCCATTGTAAAAATACAAATCTGTCTACATAGAAATAAATTCCTGATTAAAATAATATGTATGATAATAATTAAAATAATATGTATGATAATAATTAAAATAATATGTATGATAATAATTAAAATAATATGTATGATAATAATTAAGGCTGTGAGTTAAATTTACGTGTAGAAAAATAATCTTAAATTAGAATAAATAAATATAAATTAATAAGTCGTTAACTTAACAGATAGAAACTAAACTAACTGTAATCTAAATAAGGAAAATGTAATTAAATTTAAAGTTAATAATTTTTATTGGTAATAAACTAACACATGAAGCATTTCAAAAGAACAAGAAATCAAATATTAAGTAATTGCAAAATACTGAGATGAACGATAGATTTAAATAGACTAAATCAGAATATAACTATAAGGTAAACCAAGTAAGGAATTGAACCTTCATTGTTATATATAGAGAAAAATGAGAACTACAAGTTGAAGAGTCATTGTTCAAAACGACAAGATACTACAATAAGGCTGTAGTCTGGAATGCTATTAGATATCACATCAGAGACGCCTCATGGGAAAATATCTTTGCTCTCTTCCTGCAGAACAGTTCGCAAATGAGACCACAGAATGGTTCAAAGCAGCAATGGAAGCACATGTTCCCACACGGAAGTTCTATAGAAACCCCACTCTTCCCAATGGTTTACTTCTACTTTCGCAACTGCCATTACTCAGGCAATATGCATACAGCCGATTTATCCGACATTAGTTCAGTATAAACAGACCAAAGTTTATAGAAGCTAGAAATACTCGTAAGAAAGATGTAGCGACAGCTAAGAGTGAATATAACGGAACCATAAGAAAACGCATTGAAGCGCAGAAATTAGGAACTCGTGGTTTCTGGAAAATCTACCACTGTGTAGAAAATAATGGGCAATCAACAAAGATTATTTGCACGGCAACTGAGAAAGTTAACATGCTTACACGTCAGTTTGCCTCCAACTCTGCTTTGGACCCAGCAAACTACTCCCTCTCTGATTTTGTTTTGCGGACAGAAACCACACTAGATGATCTGAAAATCACCCCTTCTCAAGTATATGATATCATAAAAATCTAGACACCTCAAAAGCATGTGAACATGATCTCATCCTGGCTGTACTATTTAAAAAGTTTCGCTGAGGTTGCTTCAGTTCTCTCCAAACTCTTCAACTAATGTCTTAACTAATCATACTTTCCTGACTGCTGGAAAACTGTTTCTGTCGTACCAGTTTACAAGATAACTGGCCCATTGAATTATCGCTCCATTAGCCTCCTCCTTCTTTTCGCCAAAATATTTGAGTCCATAATTAATCACGCTCTAGTCTACCACCTTATAATTGCTAAATTTCTGTCTGAGCATCAATATGGATTTAGACTAGCTGTAATTTCTGAACATATATACCAAGCACTGGATAAGGAAAGGGAGAGGAGGGCAGTAGCCCTAGATATATCTAAGGCGTTTGACAGGTTATGATACGATGGTCGTCTCAGGAAAATCAGATCCTATGGTATTACTGGACGAATACTTAACATAATTAAAGCATTCTTAAAAAAGAGAAGAATCCAATTTGTCCTTGATGGTTGTACGTCTAAACATGAAGAATGCGGATGTTTCTCAGTCAAACCCGACAAGACATTTATTATTCCTGATATTCATAAATGACCTCCCTGATAAAATAGACTGAGATGGGTATATTTGCTGCAGCACCATGCTCTACAATAGGCACGAGGGGAAAACGAATGAACACATATCCAAGGCAATGGCGGAAACACTAGAGGAAGACCTCCAGTGTGCAGTGAAATGGGATAAAAAATGGATGATAACGTTCAATGCTGCCAAGACTAAGCTCGTTTCCTTTAATAATTTACAAGAAACCTTCTTAACCACCAACAGCTATAGCTAAAGATACATTACCTGAAAGTACTTCGTTCAAACTCCTCGGCTTAACGTTCATAGGAGACATGAGTTGGGACAGATACATCGAGAGCATTGCCAAGGCTGTTGCGAACAAAGTGGGATCTCTCTCTCTACCGTGCTAGAAAGTTACTTACGCCTGAACGTATCCTATAGCTCTACAAGGCCACCATTCGACCATGTATGGAGTATTGTTGTCACATTTGGGCTGGCGTATCTGCTGCTGGTCTCTCACTCCTGGACAGGGTTCAAAAGAGAGTCGCCAACCTGGTAGGTTCTGAACTGTCATCTAAGCTCCAACCTCTATCCCATCGACGGAATGTTGCATCCCTCTGCCTGTTTTATTAGTATTTTCATGGTGGATGCTTTGACGAACTACAAGCCCTCGTACTTCGTCGACGTAATTTTCCCCGACAAGCAGCAAAATCCCACCTCTACATAATAGAGATCTCTAGATGTAAGAAAGCCTTCCACTCTAGTATTTTATTCACCAGAACTGCTAGATTTTGGAATTCTTTCCCGGGTTACTGTTTCCTCAACTGTACTGACATGCAGAAGTTCAAGTGTAATGTGACAGACATCTTGCTGCTCAACTCTCAACATAGTATCTCTGCAAATTATGTCCCTGATAGTAGCCCCCTACATCAAAGTGGCACTGTGCCTTCTTTGAGGTTAAAATGTAATAAAAAGCATAGGGGATTAATAAAGATAAAAATCAAATTATTAGGTTAAGAATATAAAGGAATTGTGATGAAATAATGAGTGGATAATATCGAACGTTACAGGAACAGTGAGGAAATAAATGATAAAAACAACCTGTTTATATTAAAAAAAGGCTGGAAAAGATAGATTTAACATTTACATTAATTCATAACCAGTATGACGTGAAGATAAATATAATTCAAATAATTCAAATGAACTTTTTAATTATAGTTTTTCTTAGAAATAGCATGTAAAATGGGGGAAAAGTCGTAACATGTAAATAATAATTCATACGAACTTAAGGCAAATTGAGAAATGAATTGTTGGACAAACAAATATTGACTAAAATTTAGAAGATTTACATTAGTAAATCAATAAAATAAGAAAATCAGAAAAAAATGATAAAATACATTAAAATATTAAATGAATAGCAAAATAAGAAAATCAGAAAAAAATGATAAAATACATTAAAATATTAAATGAATAGCAAAATAAGAAAATCAGAAAAAAATTATAAAATACATTAAAATATTAAATGAATAGCAAAATAAGAAAATCAGAAAAAAATGATAAAATACATTAAAATATTAAATGAATAGCAAAATAAGAAAATCAGAAAAAAATGATAAAATACATTAAAATATTAAATGAATAGCAAAATAAGAAAATCAGAAAAAAATTATAAAATACATTAAAATATTAAATGAATAGCAAAATAAGAAAATCAGAAAAACATGATAAAATACATTAAAATATTAAATGAATAGCAAAATAAGAAAATCAGAAAAAAATGATAAAATACATTAAAATATTAAATGAATAGCAAAATAAGAAAATCAGAAAAAAATGATAAAATACATTAAAATATTAAATGAATAGCAAAATAAGAAAATCAGAAAAAAATTATAAAATACATTAAAATATTAAATGAATAGCAAAATACGAAAATCAGAAAAAAATTATAAAATACATTAAAATATTAAATGAATAGCAAAATAAGAAAATCAGAAAAAAATTATAAAATACATTAAAATATTAAATGAATAGCAAAATAAGAAAATCAGAAAAAAATGATAAAATACATTAAAATATTAAATGAATAGCAAAATAAGAAAATCAGAAAAAAATTATAAAATACATTAAAATATTAAATGAATAGCAAAATAAGAAAATCAGAAAAAAATGATAAAATACATTAAAATATTAAATGAATAGCAAAATAAGAAAATCAGAAAAAAATGATAAAATACATTAAAATATTAAATGAATAGCAAAATAAGAAAATCAGAAAAAAATGATAAAATACGTTAAAATATTAAATGAATAGCAAAATAAGAAAATCAGAAAAAAATGATAAAATACATTAAAATATTAAATGAATAGCAAAATAAGAAAATCAGAAAAAAAATTATAAAATACATTAAAATATTAAATGAATAGCAAAATAAGAAAATCAGAAAAAATGATAAAATACATTAAAATATTAAATGAATAGCAAAATAAGTAAATCAGAAAAAAATGATAAAATACATAAAAATATTAAATGAATAGCAAAATAAGAAAATCAGAAAAAAATGATAAAATACATTAAAATATTAAATGAATAGCAAAATAAGAAAATCAGAAAAAATGATAAAATACATTAAAATATTAAATGAATAGCAAAATAAGAAAATCAGAAAAAAATGATAAAATACATTAAAATATTAAATGAATAGCAAAATAAGAAAATCAGAAAAAAATGATAAAATACATTAAAATATTAAATGAATAGCAAAATAAGAAAATCAGAAAAAAATTATAAAATACATTAAAATATTAAATGAATAGCAAAATAAGAAAATCAGAAAAAAATGATAAAATACATTAAAATATTAAATGAATAGCAAAATAAGTAAATCAGAAAAAAATGATAAAATACATTAAAATATTAAATGAATAGCAAAATAAGAAAATCAGAAAAAAATGATAAAATACATTAAAATATTAAATGAATAGCAAAATAAGAAAATCAGAAAAAAATGATAAAATACATTAAAATATTAAATGAATAGCAAAATAAGAAAATTGTAGAATTATTATCAAAAAATAAGAAATACGAAAATGGGATACTTACTCAATTCGAAGATAAACGAGAAATAAATGTATAAATAAATAAATAAAAGAACAGAAACGAGGTAAGTCAACTGCTTGATCCCTTAAAATAGGTATTATATATATATATATATATATATATATATATATATATATATATATATATATATATATATATATATATATATATATAAGCTTTGGGACGATTAATCGGAATCGGAATCGGGAATCGGAAAAATCGGAACTTTGGGGAGTATCGGAATCGGAAGAATTTGAGCCTTATTTTCGATTCCAAAACGATTATTTTATTTTTTTTTCCAGGAAATTATAAAGAAACAAACAGATTTTTAAAAAATTTATTTGTCAGAAGAATATTTATTTAAAACATAAAATTAAGGGACGCGGAACCAGGGGTTCTGGGTTCAATTTAATTATTTTATTAGTAAATTATTTAAAAGTAAATAATCAAGAGTTCACTTGCTCTTATTGCCTTAAAAATAATCACATTTATTTTAGCATATAATTCAATAACTTGAGTGTTATTTCTTCTGCCCGTTACACCAATAATTTCCTGGGTAAGGTTGACACTGTTGTCTAAACTTCCAACTTCCAAAACTTCTGTATACGTCACGCACCATCTCTCAATTCCAAACGAGCTTCTGCTAATTCAACTTATTTCTTCGAAATCCAACTTCAAAATGCACTTCGCTCTAAAAAAATCAACCCTCTTTTATCTTGTGCGAGCCTTTTCTAGTCTCGCACAAAAACACACATTCACATTTCAAGCTATGTCATATACATACGCACACACAAACATACGCGCCCACGTCCACACATGTACATATATTCACGTTAGCGTACATACACTCACATCCACGTGTATATACACACACGCTAACGCACACACATGTACTCACACACGCGCACACGAACGCACACATGGACGATGTCACTTCCGCTTTGTAAGGAAATATACACATGCGCAAAAGACCACCGGAAACGAGTATAAAACAAAGAGACAAGCTGTTTCTAACCCCTTTTTGGACCAGCTCTCGACCAGAGAGGTTGGACTAACCAGCCGCCTCCGTTTCGGGAGGCGCATGCTCGTGCGCGTTCACGTCCCCTGCGACTATGTATGGGGCACGAGCCAACAGACAGTACCTACACTCTTTCTCTATCTACTACTGGTCCCTGAGAACATCTCCGCGTAGCTGACTGCTAACTGACGTCAACTCTCATATCCTCTTCTTTGTCTACACGCTGGACTATCATTCTCATTTCCACTACAACACTCATTTCTCTTCTCACGCGCGAACAAACGATAGTGACCCGAACTTGAGATGAACACACATTTCCTATTCTTGCTACAACACCAGTCCCGCAACGAACATTGGTTACACACGCGCGGACATGAACATATGTTATAACTAAGACGTTTATTCTTTCAACAGTAAATAAACAACGTTTATCTTATCCATCAATTGAGTCTTTGTTTCCTTCAATTCCATTCGTTTCATTATTTTCTTGTGGCGAGCTAGGGTATTATATCCTGGTCCGCAGCAATCTCTAACCAGGGGCATCTCATTTGCATATCGAGTGGTCACATGGCAGGCATATAAAGAGATAAGGCAGCCATTTTTGTTTCTTTCTTCTTCATTCATTTCGTTCCACGACCGACCCGTGTTAGTTAGGTAAGTCATGCGCTCATGCGTTTCCCTACATAGCACCTTGGTGATAAAGTCAATACGTTACTCCTCAGAGTTCACAGTTAAATTGAAAGGGATAAGCCGCTTAGGACAAGTTTTATTTTTAATTTTTCTGACGCCGACCTGGTCATATGTTGTTTGGAGTGGCCATCTTTGAAATAATCCTCTGTTTTATTGCATTTATTCATTTTGCCACAAGTGAAAATCACATCAAAATCTCATGAGTTAATCAAAACTTAGGATAAAATACGTAAAAGTATGAACGTTAAATTAAATTAAAAGAAATTATATGTACATTTTAAATCATTCCCTCAACGAGATTCTACTTTTTAAAGCGATTACGTGCGAACACACTGAAAAAGTAAACAAATAATTATTATAGAATTTAGAGTGGGTTGAGTTGCACATATAAATTTAGCGTAAAATTACCCCCCCCCTTTTCCGGACCATTTTAATTTTGAGGACAGTTAATCAAAATGTTTTCCTACTAACCTTATGTTTGGCCGACTATGTCATAACACCACTCGTAATCGTTTTATTTTTCGCATTACCACACAAACTTAGGGTTAGTACTATAAAAAAAGCATATTTTGTATGACTATTCGCAATAACAATTTTTTATAAGACATTTTGATCAGGAACATTAAGATGACAAAGATTTTAAAACAAACAAAATTGACCATTCTGTCTGGTTGGAAAGGGCGATAATTTTCCTTTATATGCAAAACCGACTTTTGTTGTTTTCTTTCTTTATTTTTTTTCAGATCGTTTACACGTAATCGCTTGAAATTTTTATTTTCTGGTCGATTAACATAGGTTGCTGAATTCTAATGATAACTTTATTTCTTTCACAACAAAATGTTATAATTGCAAATTGGCGAAAAAAGAAAACAAATCGTGATAATTTGTTTAAAGATTTCAAAGTAATCACTTAAAAAAAAAAATTCACCGAAATCTCCTAAGAAAACATAGAATCCGGTTTTGGAGGATGGCTAATAGTAACGTAAGATCTTAATATACACATTTGCTGCTGCTGCTGCTGCTGCTGCTGCTGCTGCTGCTATTATTATTATTATTATTATTATTATTATTATTATTTTTTTTTTTTTTTTTTACTCACTAGGAGTAATCACACAAACAATCATCAAAGATTGCTCTTTCAGAACAACTGGTGCTGTTCCCTGGAGTCTGAGTGACAACAAGTCTCCCCAGGTTTCCAGTACTTTCCACCTCTTTCGAAAATCGCATTAGCCGATATTTCTCGTTGGCTCCAACCATTGGTCTTCACTGGAATTTAGGTGGCAATAAGCCTCCCGAAGGTCCAAGTCGGTGCACTACTCCAGCCGAGGTTTGGCTAGTGCTTTCTCTCCCCGGTCTTTCCACCCTCCTTGACCCTCATTATTTGGTATGGTGCCCGTTTAAGGTGACACTCACAAAAAGAGGGGCGGTATCTTACAATTATACAGTTTCAGTTTTTATGATTCCATGCGATATTCTTTTGTGTTTTGTATCTGTAGCCCTGTCTCTGTCTAATTTGTGTGTAGTTCATGTGTAGTTTTAATCTCCACATTCAAGGTTTTCCATAATATTTATGCAGTTTTCATTATTGAAATTCGTTGTAACTTCTCTGCCATTCGTCTGATTCCAATCTCTCCCATTCTATTTACAAAGTTTTTTAGCATCGTTCCTAGCGCTCTTGCTATTAGGTTTGTGCAAAAACAGTATCCTTTTTTTGGTGCCCGGAAAACTCGTCCCCGGAAAACTCGTCTCCGGAAAACCCGTACCCGGAAAACTCGTACCCGGAAAACTCCCCCCCCCCTTTTGCTAGATAGGAAAATTGGTCCCTTATTGAATAAATAACGATTGAAAACATTTTATGACCGTTCTTGAAGGAGATATTGTTTTTAAAAGAGACTATTAACACCTATAATATTTTGAAAAATTATTTTTAATTCTTGCTTAAAAAAAAAAAAACTTCATCACGGAGTCAAGACACGAGAAACGAAACCAAATATTTATATATAAAAAAAGACTCTACTTTTAACACTTTTTGTGCCATTACGAAACAAAAATAAAAGAAAGAAAACACGTATTATCAAAGAAAGCAATTATTTTATTTAGAAGAATTAATTCAGTTTAAATAATTTTTGTGTTATTACAAAACAACAAAAAAGAAAACACGGTCTTATGTAATTCTGGTACCGCACTGAAATAATAATGTTATTATTTCGAAAGTCATTCTTAATATGGGTAGGGTAGGGTATAATTTAAAAGTAATTACGGGGGCAATTGTGCAGTATTTAGGCGGCGACTATTGTTAGGGGGCGATAACTCCAATTTCTTCTTGGTCAAATAACGCGGAACATAAGTAACAAACAAGATTTTTTTCCGAACAGAAAAATATTTAAAAAACCAAAACATTTATTGCATAAAAATGTATCAATATATAATTGTAAAAAGATTTATTTAAAATTCTGCGTAAAGAAATATAATTTAATAAAACAATTTTGTAATAAAAATAACATTAGATTTTTATAAAGTAAAATAGCTTTTTTTTTTCGAACAAATAAATAATTAAATGAAACATCTTTTTGAATTAAAGCAACTTTGAAGGGTCAACAAAAAAATTAATAATTTAAATGTTTTTGACAGATACGCGCGACATGGCGACAGTTTAGTTAAACGCACCAAGAAAAGATGGCCGCGGTGCGCATACTGCAGAAGTGTTGTTTCGTGAACAAAATATGTGTTAAAACTAAATTATTTTTTCTGTAATTCACGCGGAACATGGACCGTGCATAAATGGTGTTTTTATTTAATGATTGTTCCCTCAAAGCGTTTTCTTTCACTTTCTTCGTGACTTTATTTTTAATCGCGAGTGTATTTATTTTGATTTTTTGGATTTTTTTCTGTTTGTGTCAATTTGATTCATACGTTTATTTAGTGCTTGTTTTTATTTTATTTTTATTTCATTATATTTTAATTTTTTTTTATTATTTTCTCCACTAAATATTATGTTTTTGTTAAATTATTTTTCATACATATTCAAATAATGCTTTTGTCCTCCCCATTTTTGACCTCAAATAGTACCTTCAAAAAGTTTTCGTGATTAAATAAACCAATGAAAACCTTTTGCGCATGCGCTTTGGAGGGCAATCATTAAATGAAAACACCGTTTATGCAGGGTCCACGTTTCCCGTGAAGAACCATTTTTTCTAAATAAAATATTTGTTTTATTATTTGATAAAACAAAAAGTGTTTTCTTTTTGTTTGTTTGTTTCGTAATAACACAAGAAATGTTAAAACTAAAGTATTTTTCAAATAAATATATGGTTTCGTTTTTCGTGTCTTCCGTTCAGTTTTGTTCCATAATCAACCGTATCCACTTCTGGTAGCTTGATTTTTTTCCGAGCAATGATCTTGGACATTACTTGAAAATATACAAATTTATTTTCTTTTAGAGGGGGGGGGGGGGCTCGTTTTAAAACTATATCTACCTCAGTATTTTCTTTCATTTTCGGATATTTTTTGTTCAATATTATTTACTAAGTAATGTCGAGTGCAATTTACTATATATATATATATATATATATATATATATATATATATATATATATATATATATATATATATATATATTTTAAAGGAGATTAGAATAATAGTCTAAAGTCCCCGTGATTGAAATCAGGAACTGTATTTAAAGAAGTCATTTAGATGTTTGCTATAGCTTTTTATTTTATTGAATGATGAATTTTAAAAGGGCGACGCTCGTGCAGTAAATTGTTTCCGTTAGCGTATTTTAATTTAAAGACGCTACAGTTAATATCTATAGACTTTAGACTATTATTCTAATCTCCTTTAAAAAATATATATATATATATATATATATATATATATATATATATATATATAGTAAGTTGCACTCGACATTACTTAGTAAATAATATTGAAGGTACTATTTGAGGTCAAAAATGGGGAGGACAAAAGCATTATTTGAATATGTATGAAAAATAATTTAACAAAAACATAATAGTTAGTGGAGAAAATAATAAAAAAAATTAAAATATAATGAAATAAAAATAAAATAAAAACAAGCACTAAATAAAGTCCAATTACCGCCCTTAGACTCGTAAATCAAATAATAAATAAAGCCATGACAATTATCTCCCCTTAATAACTTGCAAAATGAATACTCTCTCTCTATAGATATTAACTGTAGCGTCTTTAAATTAAAATACGCTAACGGAAACAATTTACTGCACGAGCGTCGCCCTGTTAACATTCATCATTCAATAAAATAAAAAGCTATAGCAAACATCTAAATGACTTCTTTAAATACAGTTCCTGATTTCAAAAAAAGAAAAACCAAAAGGTAATTATATATCTATATATTTTTAAATCAAATTTATTATGTAAATTCAAAAAAATATATATTTTTTTCTACTCATTTCTATCTCTAACCTATACCAATTTTCTTATTAATTTTCTTATAAATTTTAAA
>NC_136485.1:179086976-179114476 GCF_053919585.1 Euprymna scolopes | reverse complement strand
TTAGTCTCAGTACATCTATTACATTGGAAGCAATGAAAATAGTGATTTCTGTGTGCAATGGCAGCAGCATCTTCTAGAGAGAATTATGGCTGTTACGTTTTTGCTGGAATTTTTCGGAGAGTATGAAGCGATCTATATCTACTATTAACAATTCCGTCAGATCTAATACTGTACAGGGCACGTTCTTTTTAACATGAAACGTAGAGGTAGATCTGATATAAATGTACGGAAGGGGCCTCCTATCGCGGGTGTCGTCCTCATTATTACTTACTAATAAGCCCAATGGTCAGGTTGAATTTTCACATTGTTCCTCCCTACCGGTTTGCAAGCAACCTATTTTTATGTTTTAATTTTCATTGTTTACAAAACTTTCTCTAAATTTATTTATTTAAACGTATTTTTAACGACAAACACAAAAATGAAGCGTGCTATGTACTGATGTATCTTTTATTCGTTCATATCACTTTTTTCTTGAAAGAAAATATTCTTGTTGCTGTTGGATTCTATGACATGTTATCCTCCGTTGGGTTATTTTATATCGAAACCAAACATATCTTTTGTGTGCGACTTGTTTGTATATCATTTTTAAGAATAGACTTTTTTTTTACATACAGCACCTGACATATTATCTCATGAAAGAAACTGTCGTGATGAAAATATTCTTTTTCGTAAAGAATCCTTTAAGAAAGATGGACTTGGCCTGGAGAAGTGATAGATTTTGTGAAGGAGGAGAGGTAGTAGAAAACCAAAGAGAGGAGAATTGTTTTTTTTTTAGTTTTAGCGAAATAAAAAGATTTACAACAGTTAGCAGAACTACTACTACTACTACTACTACTACTACTACTACTACTACTACTACTAATAATAATAATAATAATAATAGTAAAGTACTAATCAGGCTCAATTTCACTTAACTTCGGTGGTATAATGAAAACCAGGTGATTACAATTGCATTTAAAAGAACGTACAATCAGAAAATGTAGAAGTTAATTATATAATGGCGGATAATATGTTCGCCATTCCTGCCAACGAAACAAATAGCCAAATAAGAAACGAAAGGCGTATTTGAATTCATCTTCAAGATCGTTTATGAGCGCATCGAAACCAAAACCAAAGAAGTTGATGAATTACCGGTGTATAGTGAACTGCATAATAAATCAGGCGAAGCGTTTAATATATATCGTTGGAAAAATAGATAAGACATTTTTCAATTTCTGCAAAATCAGATAAGACGGAATTAGAAAAATGTCTAAGCGTGAATCGGAAACGAGGCTCGAGGAAAGAAATGTGAACTAGTTACGCAAAGTGAAAGGGTGAGAAATCGATGCGAAGGAGAAAGAGGAAGAGGAGGAGGAGGAGGAGGAGGGCGTGCCTATAGTTGTAGTAGGGTATAAAAAACAAAGTGTATGAACATAGCAGGTTGATAAGAAAGTTATTGCGGTTTTTAACTTTTAAAATCAGATGAACATATGTTGCAGAGGGGTGTTATTTTTGATGTATCAAATCTGAGACTACGTTTTGTTGTTCATGTTAGTATTAGAAAGTCTTAGTGAGAGATTAGAGTCTTAGGAGTGTTCATGTGTTCAGTGTTCATATGTCTTAAGATGTTCATGTTGTAAGAGATAGCATATTGGAGACATAAACAGGTATATATAAAGAGAGAGACAGTTATGTCTATATATAATAGACAGTGTACATGTTACAACAAGAGAACAAATTCAATGAGAGAAAATTTTTGAATATCTTGATAGATAGACCGAGAGGTAGTGCGTTTGACATTTACGCATATAATATAAACACGTACCTTTCTCGTTGTAATGATGAACACAGAAGACAGGACAAGGGACAGGAAAGCGGTTCGATCAGTACACACACAGACACGGTGACATGCCACCAACACGATCCAGCGTACACAATTACCAACCGGCCGCTCTTTCCTTACTGCTTGCCTTCCAAAACGACCTGAATTTGCAGTTGTCGAAGACCAACTGATTTGCATATATGCACGAGATTTTGCGCGAGTTTCCGAGATCATACCATTACAAAACGCCGTCGGCGCCATCTTGGAATTCTTTTCTTATCCTAGCTTCGCAGCGATGACAAAGCACATACGCACACCTAGGTCGTTTGAACGGTAAGCCCTCATTTTCACAGCTTTTGCCACAATTTTTAAAACCCTCTCACTTCTAGAGGGTGTCTTGATTCTAACGGAGAATCGGTCTGAATCTCTCTGCTTCTCTCCGACTCTTCTCCCAGACTCCCCAGACTGCATCTAAAAACTCTACCTATATTGAGAACTCGTCACGTCATCGCATAATTAAACATGTGCTCATAAAGCACGTTGGATGACATGCGTCACGTTGCCAAACTTGACATGGCCCCGAGTTCAGTAACTTATTTTTCAAATAACATTTTTACAAAATATGTTTACAATTTCAATTGACGATTAAATTCCATAACAGAAAGAAATTTCATTATTACATTCCTTTTCCATAGACAGATATGTAAGCTAAACAATTGCAATTCCTTATTTCAATAACATTCTGTATTTATTTTAACTACGCAAGTTCGAATCCTTGACTATCCTATTTCATATTTACATTTAACTAATTCCCTATTTTTTTTACTTACATGAAAAGGGGGCAGCCCTTTTATCATGTAACACATATATCGGCTGAAACAACAATTTATTCATCGAAATAAGCACCATCAGAATCAACACACTTTTGTCAACGTGAAACAAGTGTATTTAGTCCAGTAACGTAAAAATCTCGCGTTCTGGGGGCGATAACGCTTAGGTTTTGAAGCATTTCTATCGCAGAAAGTATCGAGATGTTTGAAAAAGTGTTTGTCGGTAGGTGAGAGGTCCGAAGTATGACAAATGAAACTGAGTTTCGTAGCTCAATTCGTTCAACATCAGCAGGGTCGGTTTAGCAACGTGCAGTTGGGAATTGACATGGAGGAGAATTAGGCCTTTTCTGTTGACTAATGCTGGGTGTTTTTGTCGAAGTTTCTGATGCATTTCATCCATTTGTTGACAGTACTTCTTCGTCTTAATGGTTTCGCCTGCATTCAAAACACTGTAATGGCTGACACCGGTAGTAGACCACCAAACAGTCAGTATTACCTTCTTTTAGTACAACTCTGGCTACGCGAAGTGTCGCGGAGATTCGTCGGTGTCTAACTATTGATTTGAGCATCGCTGGTTGCCCTGCAGAACTCACTTTTCATCGCAAGTTACAGCCTGGTCGAGAAACAGGTCGTTCTTGTTGCGTAAAAGAAGGGAAGATTGTCATCATAACGGCGTTTCTTTTGGTTGTCGTTCAGTTCATGCACTCATTTATCAAATATTTTTGTTTTGCGAATCTCTCTCAAGTGGTTGGAAATCGTCGTATACGTTACACCTGATTCAGAAGCAAGTTCTCAAACAGTTATGCGTGGATTGGCTCCGACTAAATTGAATTGAAATAAGAATATTGTGCGAATTTGCTGTTTTCCATCTTGTATTCAACGTTCTGAAAAGAAGATATAATTGTTTTGAAACGATTATAATTCAAGCGATTTGATAAAGAGAAAAATGCTTTTCAAAATGATAAAATAAAGTAAAAGTAGCGAAAACTTATTTGAACATCAAATTAAAAATTTCGCAAGAATTTCTAATCAACCAAATAGAATCAAATTATGTCAGATTTGATTTAGGAAGATTCAGGCCAAAATATTACAATGAAAGAAAGTCAGTTGAAAACATTAAAAAATTGTTAACCGAAATAAACAAAACTGAAATAAACAAAACTGAAATAAACAAAACTGAAATAAACAAAACCTAACAGTAGATTAAATGAATGACACGAAATGAATAGACTCGACTTTATCTTACCTCATAGAAAACTGTCAAGATGAAAATATTTTTTAACATTTTTTTTTCAAGAATACTTAAAGATAGGCGGAAAGTGACGAATTATGTGACAGAGGAGAGATAGTATAAAAACTAAGAGAAGAGAATGTTTTTTAATTTTTTTTTAGCTTTATCAAAATAATAAAATTGACAATAGTAAACAACGCCGCCTCCCCTCACATAATAATAAAAATTCTAGTGTCTTCATTGACTGGCACCACATCAAATATTCGAGAAATGTCAAGGAGGTTAGAAAGACAGACAAGAGAAAGTACTTCACTTAATGAGTGCGAAGGGGACTATAGCCTATGAAGACCAATAGTCATTGTGAGAGATATGTCAATGGCAAACGGCTGTTGCGATAATAAAAATTCATTTGCGAAGGTTATCGAGGGACGTGGGGAGTACTGGAAAACTAGTGAGACTTGTTGTCATCCGGAATCCAGGAACCCCCCTGGTTGTTATCAGTGAGCAATATCTGATGATGACTATGTGAAAACTTATTATTATTATTAATAATAATAATAATAATAATAATAATAATAATAATAATAATAATAATAATATCATCAGATTTAGTCTTGTTGAAAAAAGGAACACAATGCAATAATCATTGATATAGCAGTGCCAGTTGATGTGAATGTGGAGGAAAAAGAAAAGGAAAAAGAAAAGGGAAAATACCAAAACTTGAAAAGGGAAATATAAAGACTGTGGAAGTTGAAGAAGGTAGAAGTTGTACCTATTGTGATGGGAGCTCTGGGGATTATAACAAAAGAATTTGACAAGTGAACTGAGAAAATTTGGATCCATTGCAATGTTGGAATATTTGTTGAGAACCATCAAAACTTTGCGGAAAGCGCTGGAAGACTAAAGAAACTAAGATGTTGATAGCTTAATTATAGCCTAATAATAATAACAACCAATGGAAAACAAACACAACATAGTGTAAGAAATCAAGAACCACCCCTTAGTAAAACTTCACGAAGACTAGTATAGCATTAACAATGAAACCGAGCAGAACAGGATCACAACACTCACCAAGGAAGAAGCAAGAGAAATTGAAAACATCAAACGATTTATGTACGAGAACAAAACAAAATTACCATTTCTAAAGAACTAAGAGTGGAAGAAATTAAAATTAGAAACAAACTCCTCTCATAGATCTAAACATTTGAGTACAGACATGAAACTAAAATAATAAACAAAAACTGGACCAAACAATGGATCGACAAAGTCTGGATTAGAAATCAAAATGGAAAATTAAATCACCAAACTTAGAAAAAAATCTACAACCATAAATAGGATGAAAGAAAAAAACTGAAAGAAGGGAAATCTGACTCACAAGAAAAGACTAAATAAAAACATTAAGAACTAAAACAAAATATAGTAGAAGAAGACGATATAAATAAAAATCAGAACAGTACAAACAAAACAAGACCTTTGAAAACAATGAAATACAGTTTTATCAATCACATGAACTGAACAACCGGACCCGACAGAAACAAAACACCTCTGAAACCAGATGCCAGATATGTGCACAACTTCAACAGAAATATCAAAATGTCTGAAAGACATAAAAAATGAACTCCATGAAAATTGGAGAAGAAAGAAAAACATAAATTAATGATAAATGATCAAGCGTAAGGAAAATAGAAGACTGGAAAACAAAACATGCCACGATGGGATACATGCATACTGGCTTTAAAAAAAATCATGACCCTACATAAAAAGCTAGTGGAAAAACAAGGAGGATGCATTTTGCAAAGCAGAAGTATCAGAATGGATGACCAAGAGACAAAAAACAATTTTAATACAAAAAAAAAAACAAAAGCTACCCCAAACAGCTACAGGCCAATAACTTTGCAATAAAAAATTAGGTGCTTCTACAGTATAGCACCCATATGAAAAAACAAAAACAAACAGTTACCCGTGACGTATGGAAAAGTAAGCAGCACACAAATATAAGGAAATTCATCGAGTAATTTTATTTTTAAATACGAAATAAGGTACTTGTGTTCAAGAAATAATGTACTACCCATACGAAAAAGCAAAGAAAATCTTACCTACATAAAAGTTTTTAAAACTGAAAATCACGTAAAATCATCGAGTAGTTCCATTTTTAAATAAAAAATAAGGTACTTGTACAGTATGCTACAAAGAAAAAAAGGTACTTGTCCATTATAGTATCTCTATAAAAGAACAAACTCTTACCCATGAGGTTTGTAAAACGTAGCACAACAGAAAATACGTAAAATCATCGAATAATTTAATTAAAAAAATGAGGTTCTTGTAAAGTATGCTATTTAAGAAATGCAGTACTTGTACAGTATTCTACCTATATGAGAAAACAAAGAAAAATTTACCTGTAGAGACAAAATGTTATGAACACCGAAAATCATGTAAAATCATCGAGTAGTATAACTTTTAAATAAGAAATTAGGTTCTTCTATAGTATATTACCCGTGTGAAAATACAACATCTTAGCCGTGACGCACAGAAAAGTAAGCTCAATTGAAAATTACGTAAAATCATCGAGTAGTTTCAGTTTTGAATAAGTAAAAAGGTTCGTGTAACGTATTCTAATTAAGAAAAAAAGGTACGTATAAAATACAGGATGGAACACTAAAATTGTCGCCTTAGAAAAGACATGATTGTATTTCCGACAGCTTCAAAGTGCATTGCTGGATTGCTACGAATAACAGGGACATTCCAAGGGTGATGAAAACAAAGTCTCCGGTCACAGTTATCGTCTTTGATGTGATTTCAAGTGAGGGCAAGTGAGGGCTACATCATGCCACCTCACATCTTCGAAATCGGCTTGAAAGTCAACACCAAAGTGTACCTAGATGTGCTGAAGAGTACGGTGATCCCCTGGTGTAATCAGTTGGCCGCTGGCAGACCCTGTGTGGCAGTAGGGGTCGACACCGGCCCTCAAGTCTAAATAGACCTAGGTGTGGCTTCAGTAGGAGTTTTACGACTTTGTACTCTTCTATTACTGCCCCCTCTTCCCCCGACCTGGACATGCTAATTCGTTTGGTCATAGGTCAAGAACTTCACTAACATGACCTTCCACAATATTAATACCAGTCTGATCCTTGCCATCCGCCGAGTAATCACCGAGGTTTCGCCGCGTTTGTGGAAAAGGCTTGCTCCCAATTCCGGACCCGTATCGAGGTAATAATTGAAAGTGAAGGCGACTACAGTGAATAAATGTCAGCTCTAACACATAATCAAGTTACCTGAATATATGTTTTCAATAAAAGTTAAATAAAGTTGTAGCATGCAAGCAGTTGGGAGGCAGAGGGGGTATATTATATATTGAAAAAATACAAGTACACATAACGTACGGAAAAGTTTACACAGTAGAAAATTACGCAAAACCATCGAGCAGTTTCATTTTAAATAAGAAATAAGGGCTTGTACAGTGTTCTACTCAAGAAATATGATACTTTTATAGTATTCTACTCATATGAGAAAACAAAGAAAATATTATCTATTACGCACACAAAAGTTATTAAAACTGAAAAACATGTACAATCATCGAGTTATATGACTTTCAAATAAGAAATAAGGTGCTTACGGAGTATAGCACCCATATGAAAAACAAACTCGTACCCAGGGCATACGGAAAAGTAAGCAAAAAAAATTTACGTAAAATCATCAAGTAGTTTCATTTTAAAATAAGTAAGGTAGCTGTATAGTATTCTACCAAAAAATAAGGTACTTGTATAGTATTCTACCAAAGAAATAAGGTACTTGTATAGTATTCTACATATATGAGAAAACAAAAAATCTTATTTTTGAGATAAAAAATTATTAAAAGCGAAAATCACGTAAAATTATCAAGTAGTAGGAGTTTTAAATAAAAAATAAGGTGCTTCTATAGTATAGCACCCATATGAAAATAAAAGACTCTTACGTACGGAAAAGTAAGCTCAACAGTAAATTACGTAAAATCGTCGAGTAGTTTACTTTTTAAATAAGAAATATAATACTTGTTCAATATTCTACCCAAAAGTGAGGTACTTGTCCAGTATTCTACCTATATGAGAAAACAAAGAAAATATTAGCTATGACGTGCATGAATGTTATTAAAACCGAAAGTTACGTAAATCATGAATTAGTATGACTTTTAAGTAAGAAATAAGGTGCTTCTACAGTATGGCGTTGATATGAAAACAAAAAGAAACAAACACACTCTTACACGTGACGTACGGAAAGTTATCATAACATAACATTACCTGAAATCATCGATTAATTTCATTGTTTCTCCTTATATTCACCACAAACAAGGCAAATTGTTTCTGAGACACAAGGGAGTTCTTTTAATTTGGGACCATACACACAGAATCATCATAAGTAGGGAGTTGAGCAGCTAGGTACATGTTCATATTGCATTAAACTTCTTGCATGTGTGTGCGTTTGGATTCTTAATCTGGCAGGGGGATGTGATGCATCTAGAGTGTTAGGTATAAGTTAGTGTTAAGTTCATGCTTGCATGCCTTCTCGCTTCCAGCTAACACCGCTGGCTAACCTCACGGTGAAAAGGGAGTAGCTATGCATAAGTCTTCCCTGCCAGTACATAGCCTCTCTATCATTAAGATCTTACAGTGCCCCTACGTTACCCACACACGGTAACTGGGTGCCTTGCGGCCTCAGGCTAAACTTGTAGGAGATCTCGAAGTATTAGGAGACCCCAGAGATAGTGCGTTATGGCCCACTGATGTGTGGACATGCCCTGGCACACTACCAATCCATACCCGACTGTCTTGTGGGTGCCCTTGGTTGGGCGAAGACTAGGGGAACTAACCGCCAAATCAAACACCACTGCCTTGTGGGCCTTATCACAGCAAAAGGCTAAGAGATGGGAACTGACTTCAAATCCTACTGCTGCCTTGCAGTTTTTCTTAAAAGGCCATGGAACCTCATCCAGGAAGAAAAGGCGTATTAGCGGATACGATAGGGCGACTGTTTACTTCACTGAGATTACTTTCGGCCAGAAGCTGCGGCCTTCTCTGCTGACAGTCGTCGCGAGTTCGCTCCACTGGACATGAGCATGGAGGTTCAGAGAGTGTCTATCTGATGCGCAACAGATACTGCACCTAAACTGCGCAAGCAAGTTTGGAGCCAAGGTGGAAAGACCTGTGGTGATGGAGTGAGACTACGCCAACACCGAGGGATAAAGCACTGAGGTCCCAACTAGTCATCGTCAAGATTGACGGACTGCATGAGCATGATGATAAAACTTTTTGCATACTAATAGAGTCGTGGACGCAGGGAGGGAGTTCCAAATCTAGCAGTACGAGTTGTAAATTTATAATATTTTTTTACTCATATTCACGCCGACTAAGGTAAATTGTCACTGAAGTGCAAGAAACTGCTGTTAATTAAGCAACCATGCCTACAGGCACATCCTAAGTAGGGAGTTGAAAAGCAAGATGAATGTTCACATTACACTTAAGTTTCTGCATGTTAATACAGTCGGAGAAGCAGGATGTAGGGAGGGAATTCCAAACATAGACTGCTCTACGGCATCATGTGGGATTTTGCTGCTTGTCGAGTTGAAGGGACACAATGTTATAATTGCAGTGATGGAACTTTGTAGACGGATTAAGTTAGATAATTTTTTTGCACCCTGTTCAGAAAAAAAGATTAAAATAGGCTAAGTGCTGCAACATCGCGGCGATAGGACAGAGTTTGGAGTTTGGTGGATATTATGGGACCTCTCAGATTGGAAATTCTTTTTTGAGCTCTGTCCAGATGTTAATTCATTGTTTTTCCTTGTCATTACATATTTCACCCTTTCGCTTCTACTTTTCTTTCACCTTTCTTTTGTATTTAATTTATCGTATTTCGCTTTCTGATAACATTCTTCACAAAGAAGATGATTCAAAGAACGGTGGTTTAGAAGGAGATGCGCATAAACAGGTCATATGACCAAGTAACAATGAAATAATAATCGGATGTTGATTTACCGATCGAAAAACTTCCCGCGGAATTCATCGCATCACATTTTTCTTCAAACAAAATTGGACCGTTTTTTATTACGTTGTGTTTCTAGTTTTTTCTTTACTTTTTTTATATGTAACGCATTACGATTTCTTATGGGGAGTTTGTGATCGCGAGCACCGAAACGAATATGTTGTATACTGGAGGAGGGTGTACATGTACATCGAGTGTATATAGGTGTGTTTATATTAAGTTTCTTTATCTTGTT
The DNA here is from genome assembly GCF_053919585.1 of Euprymna scolopes. Classification (NCBI taxonomy): domain Eukaryota; kingdom Metazoa; phylum Mollusca; class Cephalopoda; order Sepiida; family Sepiolidae; genus Euprymna; species Euprymna scolopes. The sequence continues at coordinate 179,104,364 of NC_136485.1, read as the reverse complement.
AATGTGTCTTCTATTTAATATGTGTGTGACCTCTTTCAATTTGTTATTATCTGGTGTATAAATATTTCTCCTGTAAAATGGTTGTTGACATACTAAACAGTTTATAGACAGAAGAACAGATAAACATCTTTTACATTTGTGCTGGACAAAAATGACATACCTTGAATCACAACCATTTTCCGACATTCTCCTGAAACATAGCCATGTCTCTTTCGAAAAACTCAAACAACCAAGTTGTTTCATATTTACATTTACTGTGGTTGCGTGTTGTTGGTTACGGAGTGTCACGACGTTTCCTTCTCGACAACTACATATCTTCATTTTTCGAGACCATGATTAACATCATATCTCTACTACACAACTCTCAGTTACAGACTGTTCAATCTAACTCTCTACTTTCTCCGTGTAATCTTAAACTTACTTTCTTTTCTGACATCGCTCTCTGCGTAGCATCAAACCATATCACCTGTTGTTTCCAAAAATGTATTTTGTTTATCCATTTTCTTTGTCCTAAATCACTATAACTACCCGATACATTCTTGTTGAGAAACATAACAATTAGAATAACATTTCATCCATTACTAAAAACTATTTAATGTAAATATTTCAACAATAAATATTTATTACCCTTTCATAACATATTCTACTTTTACAATTATAATAATCGATCATTTTAATTTATAGTGTTTTCCGGTAGACTAACAACAAATACAAGGTAAACCAACATACACGCAATGCCACGCTGCCAAATACTCTCATACATATATTACTTATACATTCATATTGACATTATGAACACATTGACCTAGACAATTCTAAGCATTGTGGCTACTAACTCAAATTTCTTCACCAAATTTACTAACATGAAAATAACATTTATATTCCTGAGTTGCACTCTGCTACAAAATACAGCGCCCCAGCATGGCCTTGGAGCCAACATACAAGATCTATTGACAAAAAACTTCGAGAAAATATGCGTGTTACCTCATGATGTCTGAAATCAACCCCAACACAATGGCTACCAGTAGCAAGCTCAATCGCACCACCCGACATAAAAGGGAAGAGGCAACTAAAAAATGGGGTTAAAAAGTCACACCAATGACCTACCAATCTAACAAATATTAAAAGATGATCCAGATACATCCAGACTGAAGACCCGAAAGCCTTTCTATAATTAAAAGATAAAAAATTTCGACCCAGTTGAGACATGGAAGGAGGAATGGAGAAACAATACTGCTAAAGGAGGGGACATCATTAAAGACCAAACTTTGCGCCTCCAAGGTTTTGCTACAAATAGTAGGAAGCAGTGGGTAGCTGCACACCTGATCAGAACGAGGACTGCCATACACAAACACAGGTGGAAACAAATAGACCCCCCAATCTGCCCAAAAGTTCAAGGAAGACCCCCAGGACACAAACCACCTGATCCTACATTGTCCAATAACCCGATTCGAAGGAGGCTATGTAACAGTCCATCTATCTGAAAACAATTATTCAGACTGGGTAAAAAATAGCGGTATAGAGGTTTAACCCATACGATACTACTACTACTACTACTACTACTACTACAACAAAACTCTGTTAATGTTTTAGCACTTCTATATGGTGCCCCATTCTCTTAATGTTCCATATATATTCTTCATTTTCTTCTTTCTCCAGAACAATAACATTTATACTCAATTCATATTAAATGTCGGTGTGGTTCTTGGCCAAACCCAAATAACTTGTCCTCATCCAAGATAGCCTCTACCTAGGGACCATCGCCACAAACCAAAGCTCATGTATCATGTAAAAGACAAATCTGGCTCCAGCGGGAGGACGTATATAAATTTAAGTTTAGTTTGTTCTGTGTTTCCTACATTCAGTCTCTATTGTTTGCAGTCCGTGCCGCTAACCATTGCACCAGTTCCATACTGAGCCATATGCGCTATAGATAAGGCGTCACAAGACTAAAAATATTACAAATAGAAAATCCCAAAGAGCAAGTAGTATCTACTTTAGTCTATTCTTATACCATATAACATCTGTTCTTTTTTTTTAATAAAAAAATAAATAGTTTGGCGAACATCAATTACATACATTGATAAGTCTGCCTATCCGAATTTAGTCAATAACGACAGTTGTAGAGATTAGTTCGTTTTATTTGTGGGGCTGATCACGGCACTGTCTGAAGTCGACTGCCGCCATTTTTACATCGTCGTTGCTACTTCGAAAACCACCAATCATTTGACGATCTGCTCGACGATCTAATCCAATCAAATCAAATTGTTTAGTTGCGCGGAAACGAGGTTCAAAGATACCGGGGTTTTGGAGAACGACGCCCCGCTGACAAATTAATGTAAGAAAAAGAAATTCTTTGCGGAAAGCGAATGTTCGATCGTGAAAAATGGAGGTATTCTTTCAAAATGACGCCAATCGATATGTTGGATTTTTTTTCTTCTCTTTGGATAAAACGTTATTTTTTTAATTTCTTTTTTCTGGTCGTTTTCGTGTGCGCCATACATCCATCAGAATTTAGATCTATATACAAAGGTTAACTTCCTCTTTAACTGGGCCAAGCATTTAATTTATTGCATCAATCAGTTCACGCTTCTATGAATCGACCCCGACGTTATTCGTTAAGATATAAAAGAATTCTGAAATTCTTTTGGGGAAGCGCCTTCTTTATTGAGTTTTTCTTTTTCAAAACATTCATCAAAATGAGAGAAAAAGAAAATCGAACATGAAATGAAAACGATTAAAAAACCATCAGTTTAGTTCTGACAAAAATGCAAGTAAAGGAACGTTTACAAAAATATAATTCTTTATGCAACAGTAAAAATATTTGAAACCGACCATTAAGACTTGAAATAGAAATGATAGAAGGAGACAATAAAAACAAAAGAAATATACATTATAAGAAAATGAGTTTGAAATAAAACGCTTAGAATACGCAATTTCATGATAAAAACATTTAAAAGGTTTTAGTGATACGAAATAAGGAAAACGTCTTTATATGTGAATGTATTGAATATTTGACCATAAATTGGAGTTAAATGCTATGACTTTTAAGGCACTATTTATTATAAAGTTCTGATTTTTTTTTAGATGACAGCTGATTGTTTATATTACTTGTATTGATCGGACTATTGTTCTCATCTTGAGTTTTATTTGTGCAATGTTTCCGTCAGATAAGCCTTCGACCGTCTTCAGGCTTGGTTGTTTGGAAAACAACAACCAACAATACTATTTTTGTTTTAAGATCATTTCCTTTCTGTTCTTCATGTAATATTTCTTCATTACATTTTCACCCCAAACAAGGCACAGTGCCACTTTGATGTAGGGGCTATTATCTGGGACATAAGTTGCAGGGATACTATGTTTACATTACATTTGAACTTCTGCATGTCAGTACAGTCAGGGAAGTAGGAACCCGGAAGGAAATTTCAAAGTCTAGCAGTCCCAGGGAAGAAGCTATTTGAGTAGAAGGCTTTCTGTCATCTGGGGATCTCTACTGTGTAGGGGTGGGATTTTGTGGAGTTTGTGTAAGGTATTTACATAGAAGGGGTACACGACTTTGTAGTTCGTCCGAGCACCTACCTTTAAAATACATGTAAAACAGCCAGAGGGATGCAACACTTCGTAGATGGGACAGAGATTGAAGCCTAGCTGACAGTTCAGGACCTATTTGGTTGGCGATTCTTTGAACCCTGTCCAGGAGTGAGAGACTAGTAGCAGATGCACCACTTAAATATATCTTAGAATATTCATAGTACTTAACAGCTGTCGGTAAACTATATTAATTTTGTTTTTACTTTTATATTATCCACTATCTTTGCGTTTTGACGTGTGGTATTATTGAAGTTGATATTGAATTGTGCTCAGGATCCGAAATAACCAAATTATATTATTATTTTTTAAAACGTTTTTTTCACCTCCAATAATACATATTAATACTTGGAAGCAAGGGGTTACTATTTTAGGTTTGCGTCTAACAGGGACCTGCGGAGAACTGTGAGATATCTGTTCACATTACATATCATTTGTGCAGATCAGTACATTCCAGGAAGCAAGAAACAAGCAGGGAATTCCAAAGTCTAGTAATTTTAGGGAATAAACTATTAGAGTAGAAGGGGTTTCGGCTTCTTTGGAGATGATGGTGGTTTAATTGTTAACGACAAGAATTGACGACCTGAATGTCCCAAATTCGAATCCAGTTCGTTCCATAAAAGTCATTCACTTAGGATGTTGGTGATCTTCACGTGGTCTCTTTTGTAATTACCTGATGTCTTTCCAGAAATAATTTTGACTAGAAAAATATCTTGGAAACCAATGCCAACAATAGAATATTTGGATTCATACGATACGATGATGATCTAGGGAGGTCAACAGTGAAATGTCGGGTTATTCAGGAGTATGTACGTCAAGGGGGCACACGTGGCATGAGTTCATCAGAGCATATTCTATTAAAGTACTTGTAAAATAGGCACAGGGATATAACATTGCGGCGATGCTACAGAGGTTGGAGCTTGACTGATAGTGCAGGACCTATTAGATTTGTGACTCTTTATCGAGCCCTGTCTAAGTGTGAGAGACTAGTAGTAGATGCATCAGCCTAAATGTCGCAGCAATACTCCATGCATAGGTGAATGGTGGCTTTGTAGAGATATAGGATACTCTCACGTATGAGTAATTTTTAGCACAGTAGAAGAATCTTACCTTCTTTGCAGCAGCCTTTGCAACGTCTTCAATGTATTTGTTCAAATTTATGACCCATGTGAATGTTAAGCCTAGGTATTTGAAAGATGATTTCTCAGGTAGGATGTTATTTGTCATGTTTAAGAGTGAGAGACTAGTGGTAGATGCACCAGCCCAGATGTGGCAACAATATTCCATGCGTGGGTGGATGGTGGCTTTGTAGAGGCACAAGATATTATAGGGTTGATATAGGGTTGATATGGGGTTGATATGGGATGGTGGGGTGTGAGAGATTCATAAATTTTCGAAATATAGAAAGAGGAAGTTTTGGCGCGAGTTGGGCACATTCTCCCGAGTCCGTAACTCGCACCGTTAAGCATTGAACCACTTCCGTACTAGACCGATGTCATATTGCACTTCAGATATGACAACACTATTTTATGCATGGATGAATTGTTGCTTTGTAGAGATATAGAATACTCTCTGGCGTGAGTTCATTATTTTAGCACGGTTCTCAATGTATATTACTTCATTACTCTGCAGCATTCAAAAGTTTCAGGCAAACGTTGATCATTTAATGCATTTACTATATTTTGATTTTGCTTACATTTTGTTAACATCTTTTCTATTTGAATCCATTTGAATTTGTATATTGCACAATGTTCACGAGGAAAATAATCCATTCATTTCTATTAATATTGCTTCATTTTGGATGTTTACGGTATTTAAGAATTCCCTATAGACGTTTCTTAATTTTTGAGATGAGGATTAGTTATTTGTATTATTTGGATTCTTCGGACTACTGTTCTCATCTTGAGTGTGATTTTTCACAACGTTTCAGGCGATGTAACTTCCGACCTTTTTCAGGTGTAACTTGTCGAACTCAGAATGTAGTCCGGTGAATCCAAATAATACGAATTCTCTATAAACTTCGGTAATATCCGGCATTTTTCGGTAAATAATACTATATTTTGTTTTCTTATGATATTTGTCACAGTTATCATGTTTTAATGTGGTTTTTTATTATTGACTTTGATGTCAAGTGAGCTCAGAAAATGACGCAATATTGTATTCTTTGGTTTATCAATTTTGTGAACATAAGCGAAGAGTACATGTCAGATGAGAGGTTATCGATAAGATTAAGAGTATTGTAAGTGAAAATGCATATAGGAACGATTCACAGCAGATGTGCGTACGGTGTTTTAAATGATATGAGATACTCGAAATATAAAACAATTGACCAGTTATAAACTATTAAAGTTTTTTTTTCTTAATTTCGAACTGACGCTGACAGCAATGAATAGGGCATCGTTTTAACACTCATCATAGTCAATTCCGAAAATCAGCTTCACAACGTTTCCATAATCCATAGAGGATCGAGCGATCGACTATCACGACAATAACGACGATGAGGAATATAGTATGCATAACATTTTTAATTAAACTGACCTTATAACAATTCTCGCTATTCGTTTCTCCCTTCTCTCCTTTGACGTAATGAATTTGAGTACATCCGGGTTTCTCCACACACGGATAGGATAGGGTGATTAAACCAAAAATACTGATTTGCAGACCAGCTTAGAGAGATATCGAAAAATACGCTGTAAGCCTCATGTACCAGCTCCAACCACGAACCCCGTTTCAGTAAGGCGACTTTTAAAAAATATTTCTTTTACAAAGGAATTACCACATACGAAGACCCGGAGGCCACTCAAGGATAAGGGGTAATGTGTGTATTGTAGTCATTGGATCAGTTTTGTAACAATCGTTTGTTGTGGCACTTTGGTATAATTAAATTATTTACGAGGACGGCTCAATAAGAACTTGTTTACGTTAGGCTTGCAGACGACGATATTGCAGTCAGTTTGAAAGCAGACTAACGAAAGTTTCACAGGCGGGCAGTTCTAGGAAAGAAACTTTGTTCATGGAATCCATGTTTAGTTTTAGGCACCGAAAGAGAGTGGGGGGGATTTATTGATAGTGATTTTGGCTAGACGAGTGTTTTCATGAAAAATTGCCGAGGGGGAGGGGTTGCACGAATGCCGTAGTAAAGAGCATCGAGCTACTTCAAACAAATTTATTTCTTTTCGCGGAACACAACATCTTTATACTTTTTCTAGCTCTCATCCTCATAATTCACCCCCACACTCTTACAAACACAGAATGCAAACACAGTTTTAATTCATCATCTCTTTCACGTTTGCAACATCTTTAGTTTTACTTAATGAGCGAATGGTTGCTTTGTAAAGATATATAATACTGGTATGTGTTAGAAGTTTCCTAACTTTGTAGAGGGAGTGCGCCTAATTTGCAGCAGACTTTGCAATGTCTTCTATATATTGGTTTCAATAAATATTTTTTTGTGAATATTAGACCAAAGAGTTTTGGTTTGGACTGTCAGGTACGGTATTATAAGCAATCGCTGGTTGGAAGGATTTCTTATATTTGATAAAGCTCGTCACCATTGCGAAATTTCTTGAACCACCGTTGTGCCACGCATTTGTTAGTAATTCCTGGGCCAAACGCATCGTTGATATCACGAGTTGTTTCTGCAGCTTTTCGGCCTAGTTTGAACTGGAACAAGAAAATCGTGCGGATTTGAATTTTGTCCATGCTGTCGAAAAGCCTGCAAAAAATGAATGGAGAGATTGAGAACGGTAACGAATAACACGATTCGATAGAGCGAAAAACGCGCTTCAAATTATATATATATATATATATATATATATATATATATATATATATATATATATATATATATATCAATGAATTAATTGAGAAATCATATATAAAAGTAACATATGTGAGAAAACGATGTTGTTTTTGCACCAACGGAATATTATAACTAAACGTATTAGCAATAATATCAAAACGAAAATCATTATCACATGCTGCTGCTGCTGCTGCTGCTGCAACAACAACAACAACAACAACAACAACAACAACAACAACAACAACAACAACAATAATAATAATAATAATAATAATAATAATAATAATAGATAATTATGATAATGATGATGCTCATGACCATGATCAGAATCGCGTACTGTGGTTGTTGAACAATAAGGTAAGACTCTTTTATAAGACAGGGACTCGTTCAAAATGAATGTTTATTTTTAAAGTAAAATTGAATCATTATACTTGACTTTTGTACATTTAACTTTAATTCATATTATTATGAACAGCGTAACGAAGAATACTTTCTATAAATAGATGACACACGCAGAATCAATATCCGGGTAAAAGAAAGCACCCTTTCCACCTCTAAATAACATGGTTAAATTCTCTCTTAGCCATGCAAAACTAGCTGGCGTCCAGTCTGCCTAAAGAAATGTTAAGTACTATTTTTTTTTAAATTAATCTTGCTTCTAAGAAATGTATACGTGCTTGTTTATTTGTTTTTCTTTGGTTTTGTTTTATTTGTATTTATTTATCGTCTTTATCTGTCTTTTTTCTTTTTTTGCCAATCTTATCTTGACTAAAGCTGAAATTCGTTATCCCCCCTCCCACCCCTCCTAATAGGCAAAATACTGTTTCACTCTTATATTCCAATTAAACTACGGGAGAAAAAGCCTTTGCAAAACAAATCCCAGAAGTTTCAGAAACCTGGACTTATTTTTTTTTTCACACTAGAAGATACGACTTTATTTAAGTAATTTTTGTATTGAATATGTGGCTTCCTTGCTATCTATAACAAACCACGGTATATAGCTTGCCTTACTTTCAATTATATATGTACCTGTAATATACAGTGATTTTAGATACGTCACTATGATCTTCTGAATAGATACCCAATGCTTTGTGCCTAACCTAATTGACTGTCGTTAACTACGAATTCCGACGCGCCAAGTAGTCTTATTACGGTAGAAACATCCCTCTCTTGCGTGCTACGTATATCCAATATATTCATTTCCTCCAAGACGGCTGCCATTGTCTGATTTGCATGTTAATTAAATAAAAAGAAAAAATGTTTTTGTCTATATAACTAAATTTTACTTGACTATAAATTTTAAAAATTAATTCTACTGCATTCTGTAAGTTAATCCTCTCCTAAACATTAAGTCTACCCTACTTCCCAAGCTGCTACTAACACTCATACATTACGCACGCTTAAGATAAAGTCATTCTGTAATGCGTTATCCTATTCCTAAGCCAACATATAAATAAATAAAAAATAAAAAAAGAAGTTCTAAATTTAAAGGAAAAATATTAAACCATATCTTAACTCTTTCCAACTAACCTGTTGCAAATATAGTTGCTTTCCCTGCATGAACTTTTACTCACCCCCTCTTCCAGTAACAATGTAATAGCAATGCCCCTTAATCACTTTGAGGAGTATAATTTCTCAGTAGACATAACATTTACATACTAACCCAGTAACATCTCGCTTTCCTGCCTGCTGGAAAACTGCTTCTATGGTACCAGTTTTCAAGAATTCTGGCGAAAGAACTAACCCAGTAAATTACCGCCCGATTAGCCTCCTCCTACTTTTTGTCAAAATATTTGAGACCTTAATTAACCAAGCTCTAGTCCATCACCTTACAGAGGCTAAACTTCTTACCGACCAACAACATGGATTTAGGCAAGCCCGTTCAACAGCAGACATTCTAACTGTAATCTCTGAGCGTATATACCATTCACTTGAAGCAAAGGAGGGTAGAGCGGTAGCTCTAGACATATCTAAGGCTTTTGACAGGGTATGGCACTAAGGTCTTCTCAGGAAAATCAGATCATACGGCATCACTAGTAGAATACTTAACATAATTAAATCATTCTTAGATAAGAGAAAAATCCAGGCTGTCCTCGATGGTCGTACATCTAAACAATATGATATAAATGCGGGAATGCCTCAGAGGTCTATCCTTGGACCTCTATTATTCCTAATATTCATAAATGACCTCCCTGACTAAATTGTCTGTGAGATGGGTATATATGCTGATGACACCATGCTCTATAACAGACACGACAGGAAAACAAATGAACACATATCTAAAGAAATGGCAGAAACACTAGAGAATGACCTCCAATCTGTAGTGGAATGGGGACAAAAATGGATGATCACATTCAATGCTGCCAAGACTAAACTTGTTTCCTTCAATAACTACAAGAAACCTTCTCTGCCACCAATAGCAATGGCCAAAGACTCTTTATCTGAAAGCACATCTGTTAAACTCCTCGGTCCAACGTTCACAGGAGTTGGAATAATTACATTGAAAACATTGCCAGGGCCGCTGCGAAAAATGTAGGTTCTCTCTACCGTGCCAGAAAGCTATTGATCCCTGAAAGTATCCTGTACCTCTATAAGGCCACCATTCGCCCATGTATGGAGTATTGTTGTCATATTTGGGCCGGTGCATCTGCTACTAGTCTCTCACTCCTAGACAAGGTTCAAAAGAGAGTCGCCAATCTAATAGGTCCTGAATAATATAGTATAATAGGTCCAAGCTTCAGCCCTTGTCCCATCGACGCAATGTAGCATCCCTCTGCCTGTTCTACAAGAACTTTAACGGTGTATGTTCCGACGAGCTGCAAGCACTTGTACCCTCTCGACGTAAATACCCCCGACAAACCCAACAAGCAGTACAATCCCACCCCTTCATAGTAGAGATCCCTAGATGTAAGAGAACCTTCTACTTCAGTAGTTTCTTCCCCAGAATTGCTAGACTTTGGAACTTCCTACCAGGTTCCTGCTTCCCCAACTGTACTGACATGCAGAAGTTCAAGTGTAACATGAACCGACATCTTGCTGCCCAACTCCCCACCTAGTACCCCTGTAGCCTGTGTCCCTAATAATAGCCCCCTACATCAAAGTGGCAATGTGCCTTGTTTGGGGTGAAAATGTAATTAAAATATATATATATATATATATATAAAGATAATTTAATGAAATCCACAGTAGGTTCTTTGATAAGACAGAGCCGTGTTCTAAATAGATATTTCTGTTTAGAGCGCAACTAAACCATAATACTTGGTATTTGCATTGTAAGCTTTAATTTAACCCATTATTTACAGATAATTTTATAAAATCAACAGTAGATTCTCTACAGTGCAATGTAGACTACAATGTATTGAGGACGAAATCACTACGCGGAGGCATGTGTAGTTTCCTCCGGGTACACTACAGGGGAGGGGGTTCCTAACTAGAACGATCAATCGATTTGTATAATCGATTTCACTGATTTCGATGACAATAAAATTATGGGAACGTGGAACATTTCTTGATTCTCAGGTCTCCCTGCTCGTATATATATATATATATATATATATATATATATATATATATATATATATATATATATATATATATATAATGGTAAAAATGCACGTATGCTTCCATGATTAAAAGGTTATGGAGGTTTTTTGAAGCATGAAAACGATGTTACTATTATATTTTTTTTATATTTCAAGTTCTTTGCTCTTGGTTACAAAAACGTATCGAATATATATATATATATATATATATATATATATATATATATATATATATATCATTCACTTATATTTCTTTTTTATGTATACCAATCCTTATTTATTTTATTGAAAAATGGCGTAATGTAAGCAAACTATAAGGTATTTGCAGCTCAAAATTTACTTTTTATATTGAACTTGAGATGGGAGGTGCGTGATTCAAATTCCTAAACACATTTTATACACCTAATGAAATTTTAACGAGGTTTAAGTAAAAGTACTCAATATTGGAGTAGAGCAAGATATATTTTTCATTTTTTTTACATAAACATTAATATGTCGCTACACATACATGGCCTTACGATTATGGTGTAAACTTTTGTATAAGCAATATAGCCTGAAGGTGTCTCTAGTTACTTGTAACTGGCTGATCAAAACATGCCCATGAATATGTAGCGACATATTAATGCTTATGTAAAACAAATAAAAAGTATATATATATATATATATATATATATATATATATATAAGAGAGAGAGAGAGAGAAAGAGAGAGAGAGAGAGAGAGAGAGAGAGAGAGAGAGTAAGATGGGATTGTGGAATTAGGAAGACCAAGAAAGAGCAGTAATAACAAAATGTTATAGACTGTGAATTTTCACTAATTAAATGAAGAATTAATGTCGATTTATTTGTAATGTTCACTCTCCAGTTGAATGCCGAAACAATTTCTTTGCAATTCAGTTGATTTATTAATCTTTTTTTAAAAAGGATATTACAGATTTATATGAAGAATTAATTTGTCACGAATCGACTGTTACGGTATAGAATCTCGTTTATGATTATTTAGTCATGTCTTCAAAGAAGCCAATGGAACAAGCTGAACCCTAAACGATTTTACATAACATTATTCATAAGACAAACATGTATGCTCTCTATTCTGGTTATTCTTTTTTTACTCATCTCCCTGCAGTGAGTTTGGTATAATTAACTGATCCAGAAGTTGACCGTTCGGTTGTGGATTTGGATAAGAAATACTTTCTTTAATTTACGTTTTACGTCATTCAATTATAGACGTAACCAGAGAGTTTATATATCACTTTGTTGTTGAGGAAAAATTAATTCTTAAACTTCTGGATCTTTATTTCTGATCAAATCTCTCTTGGAATTAATACATGAAATCCATGCTCTTTCTACTTATCATAAAATCGACTTTTTTTTTGTTTCGAATAATCTGACTATTCTCTATTTCTACAAATCTATTATCAAATCTTGTGTTGTTGTCATATTTGGATTTGTGTAATTTTGTCACATTTGAGAGTTCTTGATAAAGTTCAGTAATTTGATTGGCCCACAGACTTTCTTCTTCTTTATACCCCGTCTATCTCTCTATCGCGGATGTGTTGTTGATAGTCTGAATTTTTTCTATTAGTGATACGAGGTGCCTTCAATAATTTCCAGACATTTTTTTATACAGGCATTTAAAATTGTCGTAGACTCTTGAAAATTCAATATGTTATTGCTATACATCTTATCAGATGACTGACTTATGTTTATGAATTCAGGTAAAAATGAACAGGTACAGCAGGAATTGGAATACACCCTACTAAAGCCTGATTTTCACAGCTGGTGAATTTCAAAAATGCAATCTGAACTTGAGGACACTTTAGAAGAACGATATGCAACAAAAGTCTAATTTAAATTTAGTAAAATACCATAGAAACTTATGGAATGTTTCAGACGGCTTTTGAACCATCTTGCATGAATCGAGCGTTATTGAGAGGCATAAGGGATACAAAGAAGGCAAGGAGTCTGTGAGGAATGATGAGAGTTGTGGGAGGAGTAAGAATGTCAGAACACCAGAATTAATTGACTAAATAAAGAATTTCATGGATAAAGACTGTCGTATGTTTATAGAGACAATAAGTGCACAGTTTGATGTCAGTATATGAACTGTACACACACTTATTCGCGAGAAACTGAAGATGCGAAATATTTGCGCGAAGTTTATCCCAAGAGTGCAGTTTACAACTTCATCTTTGTTTACTTGACCAAGATGGGCACCAAAGCATCAAGATCCTCATACTCCCTATAGCCCAGACCTTGTAACTGTGAATTTTGGTTATTCCCTGAGCTCAAGGAAAATTTTGGTTATTCCCTGATCTCAAGGAAAATTTTGTTTATTCCCTGAGCTCATGGAAAATTTTGTTTATTCCCTGAGCTCAAGGAAAATTTTGTTTATTCCCTGAGCTCAAGGAAAATTTTGTTTATTCCCTGAGCTCAAGGAAAATTTTGTTTATTCCCTGAGCTCAAGGAAAATTTTGTTTATTCCCTGAACTCAAGGAAAATTTTGGTTATTCCCTGATCTCATGGAAAATTTTGGTTATTCCCTGATCTCAAGGAAAATTTTGTTTATTCCCTGAGCTCATGGAAAATTTTGTTTATTCCCTGAGCTCAAGGAAAATTTTGTTTATTCCCTGAGCTCAAGGAAAATTTTGTTTATTCCCTGAGCTCAAGGAAAATTTTGTTTATTCCCTGAACTCAAGGAAAATTTTGGTTATTCCCTGATCTCATGGAAAATTTTGGTTATTCCCTGATCTCATGGAAAATTTTGTTTATTCCCTGAGCTCATGGAAAATTTTGTTTATTCCCTGAGCTCAAGGAAAATTTTGTTTATTCCCTGAGCTCAAGGAAAATTTTGTTTATTCCCTGAGCTCAAGGAAAATTTTGTTTATTCCCTGAACTCAAGGAAAATTTTGGTTATTCCCTGATCTCATGGAAAATTTTGTTTATTCCCTGAGCTCATGGAAAATTTTGTTTATTCCCTGAGCTCAAGGAAAATTTTGTTTATTCCCTGAGCTCAAGGAAAATTTTGGTTATTCCCCGAGTCCAAGGAAAACCTTAGAGGCTTTTGTTATAAGATTATTGAGAAAATAAAAGATTTCACAAGGGTCATTAACACGCTCACACAAGAGGACTTCCAGAAGTTGCTGGAACAGTACAACAAGTGCATTGCAGCCGAAGGAGATTACTTCGAAGAGGACTAGAGTTACATGGATATACTATCAAGAAAAGTTCCCATACGAAAAAGTTTTGGAAACTTATTGAAGGCACGTCGTATCATGTCATTTATCTGACCTAATCTCTGCTCTCTTTATTTCAACTCATTTGACTTGTTGGTCCACATTGTCGACAAACTTCCAAGCACTGTCCCATCGTCGCAATATTGCATCCCTGTGTCTGTTTTACAAATACTTTAATGAAATGGGCTCTGATAAACTCATGGCATTTATGCCCCCCTTAACGTACATACTCCCGACTAATCAGAAAAGAAGCAACATCGCACCCCTTCACATGCCCCTAAATGCCGGAAAACCTTCTCTATAATAGTTTCTTCCTTCGAACTACTAGACTTTGGAGTTTCCTTCGGTTTCTTGCTTCCCGAATCGACGTAAAGAAAAAAATGAAAATCATTTTTGACACACGATTAAAAATGTCACATTTTTCTTGATCCCACTGCATCGAATAAACGGAATTGTGGATCGAACGCTGTCCAATCAATACATATAAATCAATAACTTATAGCGCGAAATTAACAAACAAAACGAACAACAACAATAAAAAGACGCTGTAATTAGTTTCGTATTTATTGATAGAAAGGTTAATTCTTTCGTTAGGGGTGAAGTTTTTCTTACACTAAACATCAATCATTATTGTTTTTGTGATTTAATTTGTGCGGATCCGATCGATGCCATCGAATCTAAAATGATCTCAAATGAAAACCAGACCTCCTTTTTCTTCGGCGATTTTTTATTATTAGAGGGGAAAAAAGTGGAAAAGAATGAAACGCACCCACATTCAGACATAAACACTTTAAGATATACAATTAGTTTACACATCAACATTAAAAAGACATCATAAATACATACAAAATTAAAATATACATAAAACTATTTTACTGATAGACATATACGTACGGTTATCAGGAACACAAGGAAAGGGAGTAACAAGAGAGAGAGAGAGAGAGAGAGAGAGAGAAAGAGAGAGGAGGGGGGAGAATGAGAGAAAGAGAGAGAGAGAGAGAGCAATCTATTAATATATCTATTATTAAACGAAAAACATAAGGCGTTTTCCTATATATTTTAATCAGATGAAATACATGTTAAATATTCATTGATTTTGGGATTGAGTTATGTTTGTAGTGTTGCGGACTACTTGTGTTACTAATGAATAATCTGATCTGTACACAATATCCGTATGCCAGAAGTCGATATCAGATGGACCAACCAAGGTTGTTCGTCAACTGCACAAACAAGCCTCACTTTCGTATGATCCTGTTAATACATTTTCTTACTTCATTTCCGAATTTTTATTTTTTTGTAACCTCTAAAACAGTACCATAACAGTTTGAAAAACAATAGCTATATCAATTAGTCGTAATTTGCAATCTATTCACTAAGTAAAAGAGAGAGATAGAGGGAAAGAAAGAGATAGATGGAGAAGGCCAGGAAGAGGGAAGGCGCGCAATCTCTTAATATATCTATTATACAAAAGCAAGTAATTTTCCTATATATTTCAATCAGACAAAATAAATTGTTAAAATTATCTATTGCTTTTGAGATCGAATTATGTTTGAAAAAAATAAACAACAACTGTTGTTGCAGATTAACATACTCAGGAAATTGCCGAATTATCTGAACCAGAAGATTATTATTATTATTATTATTATTATTATTATTATTATTATTATTATTATTATTATTATTATTATTATTATTATCGTGTTGATTGAATTGATTTATTTTAAAGAGAAAAATGCATTTGAAAGACAAATATGGTTAAATGACGTTTTATGAATTTAACTTGACTAGATTCTATAAACAATAACAAGAAGGAATGTTAAATAAATAAAAAAACATATATGTTTAATAGAAAAGAATGTAGTGAACATAAACCTAATAGGTTTTCAAACCTATTTATAAAACAGTAGAATTGCTCGGGCGAACAGATAATGGTATTATTTGTCCTGTGTTGAACTGTTGTTGGAGGTATCTCTATCTGTTTATTATATGTGTTAAAAATGTACACCCGCACACATAACGAACGTTACAAAGACGACTATATAACACTATATAAATTCTATCACTATTTCTCTCTTTTTTCTCTCACTCTTTCTCAATCTTTGTATGTAGTTTCAATTTGAATTTAACTTCAAGTATTATGGTATCTGTTCAGTGCACATTTACCTATAAGTATGGCAAACCACTTATAATTTAATGGCTGTAAGTTTTTTTCAATAATAAACAAATATAAACAGAACGACTTATAAAAATCTATCTATATTCTTTTTTCATTTTAATATACTTTCATAGAAATGTTTCTGTTATGTCACAAAAAACTATTTTCTTTACGCCACAAGTGTCACGCTCATACATTAATTCTATAATTAATATAACATACTGACCCAACGGGTCACGGATAGTCTAGTAGATATTAAAAATCAGTCATAAGAATTGATATGCCTCGGAAAAGGATATAATTTGTTTAAAGTAGCTGCCTACAGTATTCGTGTAATACAATTTAGTAAATCGCCCCAATAAACGGTTGTTCGTAGTCATAGCGGTTAATATACTTTAACTTTAGGCTTTCCGCGTAAAAAATGATGGGCTCTGCATAGATAGACTAGCAGTTGTGGCCAGTGCAATATATAAAATTCAGAATCCTATTTCATTGTTTTAGATTAGAAATTATTAAGTTTAAAAAATTTCGGTTTCATTTGATCAATAGTAATCAGACACCAATTAAGCAAGATTCATTGAATTCTAATTTAATCTTAAGACTCCTTAAGTTTAAAACCCCTTAAGTTTAAGCCTTAAATATAAGACATTTCATAGTATAAAATAAAGAATTCTAGACATAAGATTTAGGACTGTTATCTCGTGAAATTAATCTTCGTGAGAGTTTAATATAATGCATATGAACGCGTATGGAAATAGCAGCAGCAGCAGCAGCCGAAAAATGGAAGGCAAGCGGTTGTATTAGCAGCAGGAGCAGCGTTTGAACGCGTATGCAAATTGGCAAGTGTGCCCAGGCTTGCATCTGAAGAAAAAGAAAAAAAGGACATCACGTGGTCGGGAAGAAACAAAATCGGAAGGAGACGGACGTGTAAAGTGAAGGCGAGAATAGGCTGGCTGTGCGTAGCATGCGTTCAGAAGAAAGAAAAACGTAATCAGGTAAAAGGGACATTTGGCAGCGAAAGACTCTTAAGTTTTTTAGTTTCTTTCCGTTTTTTTAAAAGGAATTA